>NW_027190798.1:0-26474 GCF_040958095.1 Procambarus clarkii
AATAATATATGTTGTACATTATCAGAATTTCCTGAAATAGCATATGTTTTTTCTGTGGAAGAGTCAACTACTTCTTTAACTATTCCCCAAAAAAACCAAATGTGTCGCCGACCTCTTGAGTATTTAAAAAGTAACATATATACACTAATGACATATCGTTTACAGACACACCATTTAAAAAAATCCACTAAAACTTCTCCATCATCTCGCACTCACAGGACGTATAAGCATTTATAAAAAATGATTAACTAAAAGAGAAAATATTATTTACTTTATTTACAAGATCCCAAAAGAAATCGACATTATCTTAAACGAAAACGAAAACGAAAAGAAAAAAAACGTAATAAGGATAAACAAAGATCATCATTACAAATGTAACAGTAAATTTCATGAAATTATCTAACATCAATAATTGTTATGTTTGATAATAAAAACTTGGTAGAAGCTGAAGTATATATTTTATGGAATTATGATCACATCACTATAAAAAATGAAGACCAGGAAGACTGTTATCTCCAACAGCAAAATTCTTCCAGGAAGCTTTAGCCATATATTCCAAATATGTCCGCTTTACTTGTCCAATTTGTTTAAATGAAAATAGCGATAAAGATCTTATAATGTTTACATTGTGGGCATGGTATATGTATTTCTTGGTTACCAGGATGGATTAACTTTGACAAGTTTATTTTGTGCCATATGTCGATGTAATAATCCACAGGTTTTAAAGGGTATTGGTTTCCTCTCAATAATTGTTTAAATATTTCCAAGTGGCTGTATACTGAAAAAGTTGGTATAGATATAGCTTTTACGAAATTGGGAAAGTTGTTGATTAAAAAATTTCCTCTTTTAATATGATTTTTAAAATACATACTACACTAATACTATTATCTTCGACTGATATAATAACATATGTTTTTCCAATTGATTTAATAAATAGTATAGCTACTAATAAAATTTCTCCAATTTCCCTGAGAAACATTTATTTTTAAAATACCGTTACTGGTGATACTCAACATATTTGTATCACTTTTATTTAAATAGATTACAGATATTGTTTGTAATGAGGATAAATTTGGTTGTGTTACCGCATTCTGTTGAAATTTTAATCTACCCTCAGGTGCTACAGGGGGGGGATGAGAATAAGAGAAAACATTCTTCTTCCAGATTGGGAACTTTTTTCCATAAATGAGGTATAATCTGAGTGTTTAGTACATTCATGAAGTTTGAATTCTTTATTAGTATTTCCTCGCTCGCAAATTTCATTAGTAATTGACGCATCCAATAAGAACTTGGCATCTTTAATGTAGACATTAATTGTGGCTGTTGAAAAACACTTGGGACAATATTATACTCGATGGGAATATTAAGAATCCAACAGAAAAATCCTGAACATTGTAAACAATAGTAAAATTTTTGTATTAGATATATCCAACATTATATTTTTTAAATAATACAAAAAATAATTACAATGAATAGTAATAACGGCTTACAACATGAAAATAACATACTTTTAGAATTAGATAATTTAATAATTGAACAATATATTGATGAAATTGATAAAATTTATAAAAATTATGAAAATTTTTGTTCAATATCTCGATTATATTCGTTATGTTCTAAAATTATGAATATATTTAATATAGCCTCTATATTTTTATCTATTTTATTACCATCACAAAATTATAGTTTAATTTTTAGTTTAGTCGGTATATCATTAAATAGCATGTTTAGTATTGATTTGCGTAAAGAAAAACTTCAACAAATTGTATCTGTATATTATCTCTATATTATTCCTGATTTAGAAAAGTTTATTTATGATAATATAAGCAAAGATATACGACAAATTCGGAATTTTCAACATGAGATAACTGCAGGGAACATTAATAACAAAATTAGTAATATTAACAATAATAATAATAATAATAATAATAATAATAATAATAATCCTAGTCTTTCTTGTTTAGATAAATTGCTCAAATAAAAGAAATTATAACAAATAATTATACAAAATATATGGGTGAAATGTTTTCTGTGCCTGTAAGCTTAACTTATGTAAATTATACAAGTATTATATTGTGCTTCAGCACATATATATTCCTATTCATTACTATTCCTCTAATACACATATACTTACCCCCTCTAATATAAAATTTTTGGTAAATATATAAAAAAATGGATGAACATGTTATTGATCAAATATTTAGTAAATACCTAAACCAAAGTGATTTGGAATGTATAAAACAGGAATTCAATCGTCCTATTTTTAATCCACGTACGCAACGAGAAATTATAACATATGTCGAAAATGAAGATGAAGAAACCAATAAACAACAATCTTCTCCTATATCCACACTACAAAGGCGCAAAAAACGTTTATTACTTAACCCATCTAGTTTGAAGAATTACAAGTGTACGTTTGAAAAATTTGGCCGTTTTAAGCTTCAGCAAGTCGGTCGGGAGGCACCGGTTACACCAGATTTGATAAATATATATAATGTATATTTAAACCGGGATGCCAATTTAAAATATATGACGCGTCTAACCAACGTTCGAACACTAAACAAGTACATCGTAGGTCCCATTCTTGGACAAGAAATGCGTCTTCCTCGTACATCTGTTAATTTACGCCGTAACAATAAGCCTATTTTAGATAGCCGTTTGATCGCTCAGACGGTTGCTAGAATATGGAATTTTTCTCAGTCTGAACATGCTTACAAAATTTTACTTATATACCATACAGGTCTTCGAGCCAAAGAAGCCAACAATGTAACTTATCGTAATGTTGTAGATGCATATTACCCAGCCACTCAGACTGTTGTTTTGCCAGTAGTATACAGTAAACACGGTAAGGATCGCAACATTCCCTTATTAAAAGGTAGGGCTTCCACTTTTTTTATTCAATACCTCATTCCCTATGCAAATAAGAAGATGTTACGATTAACTCTACTGAAATATCCTGGGACAAATATAGCTGATCATTTGGATAAACCTATTTTTGATTCTAGTTACCAGAGTACACATAAAGTTTTTAAAAGTTATCTTTGGAAAGTTGCTAAAGAAAGAAATCAGAAATTATCTCCTAATGAAGAATATAGTGTTCAAGAAGATTTAAAAGGGGCAGGTCTCCATTCACTCCGAGCTGATTTTGCTACACGTACTTTTAACAGTCTTTCAAGACAATTAGGTAAGAATCATATTTTACCTTTTAAAATTATTAGTGAAATTTTAGGACATTCAAACGTTAAGGAATTTTTAAAAAGTTATATTAATCAAGGTGAAATAATAATGGAAGGTGGAAATGAAGAAGATGAAGAATTTAGTGGTGAGGATGGCGTTGGTGAAGTTAACCAATTGCTTATAAATGATGAAAGTATTCACTGGGGTAGCAATGCACGAATGGCCCTACGACACCGTTATCGTCATATGAATGTAAATACAATCTCTAATTTGGAAGATCACACTTACCCATTGGCATCTAAAGAAGCTTCACCAACCATAAATAATAATTCTCTATCAATATCTAATAATAATAATATACTTACTAATACAATTACAAATAACCCTATTGATAATATTGGTACAACTATTACTATCGATACTGCTACGACTAATGCTGCAGTTAATAATATTAAGAATAATATTATTAATAATAGTAATAATGATGATAATAATAATAATAATAATCGAATCGTTTATATATAAATAAAAAAAATATGTAAATAACTAAGTAAATATATATTATACTATATATAACATGCAATCTTCTAACATTTATTATATATATATATATAAAAATGGACAATAATTGTTTATTGTTAGCTTTCAACTACATTCAAAAAACATCTTATGAACCAAATGATAGTTACTATAATCCCCGTCTTTATAAAAATCATATTCTTTATGAAGCTTCTGTTTTAGTAGTAAATATGTCTAATGGTTTTTGTAATGTAGATAAATCAGCTTTTCATTTCCCTCTTAAAAATATTTATACATCTCTACATTTAAAGGCAGATGAAGATGAAATGATTAGTGATGATGACGATGATGATTTGAATAAGTGCCTAGAATTGTTAGTAACCAAGTTTAATGTAAAATATGCTTGGGTTTATGGAATTAATCAAATCCTTTTTAAATTACCGGTATTGCAGTATCTTACTGTCTTTAATATAAGGAGTTCAACTATCTATAAATTTGGAGAAGAAATTAAATTAGATGAGTATTCCATACCAAAACCTATACAAGTTTATAATAAACGTAATAATTTTCCACCACCTTCACATAGTATAACTAATCTTTGTCAAATGCTCTCCAAAAATCTAATTAGAGGATATCAAGATTCTTTGAAGACTATTAATTTTTATGCAGATAGTAAAAAGAACCCAGATTGTAGACATTTACATTGTTCTTTACATTTCAAAGCCACCAAGAGCAATTCAACGTGTGCATGTTTATTAAATGAAATAAATCGCCTCATTCTCATGTTTTTATCCGCCAGTCAAGATCTATATTTAACCGAATACAAAGAATATCTTAAATGCAATCCAAATCACAATGAACGATTCTGTCAATTCATGGCTGAACGTGAAGTTGAATTCAAACTACAAACGCTACTACTCAGTATGATTTATCCCGAAAAATTTCATTGGGACTGTTATAGAAATGAAAATGGGATTTATGTGTCAGTAAAACTAATAGATTATCCAAGGAAAAATATAGATAAATATAAATTAATTAAATGGCAAACTAGTCAATTTTCTAAGCTTATTATGACGGAAAAATCAATCAACCATCGAGATTCTAATTTCATTCAAAATATTATGATATTTTTGGGGTTTGATGAAATATATAATGTACATTTATTACCTTAGTAAATAAAAATGGAATCTATTATTAATAGTAATTTATATTTACCTACATCATCTGATGATTACTCAAGAATACTATCTTCAGATTCAATATCGTCATTACCTTTATTTTCACAAATTTCTTTACAACCCGAACCCGAACCCATACTTGAACCTGAACCCATACTTGAACTTGAACCCGAACCCATACTTGAACCTGAACCCATACTTGAACTTGAACCAAGACCTAAACCTAAAATGGAACCAGAATCAAAACTAGAACAACAAAAACAACCAGAACTATCAGATTTGCCATCTCCTAGACCACATTTCCCCCAAAAAGATAGAGGTAGTTTATATAGTCATGTATTTGATTATAAAGTGAAAAAGAATAATAAAGAATTACGACGATATCTATTGAAAATATACATTCAACAAAAATGTTCTCCTAAAAACAATGATGATGAAATGTCTAAATTTATTTATGAATTTGGTAATCAAAATCTAGAGGATATGGACGATGAAGAATTGAAAAATATTATAAATATGATAACTTTGGTACAAAACATATTATCAGATCACTCTTATGTTAAAGACTTCTTTCAATTATTTAAAAATGTTTCTGAACAAATTAAAGACATTGCTCTCCAGAAATATCCTCAGTATTTATCGTCAATAAACCTAATTTTTAAGCAGATTATAATTAGTTTACAACGCATTGAAAATAACAAGAATGAACATGTTGACAAATTATTAATGCTTCTTTCATTAGACATGAAAGATATGAAACACTATCAACCAACTTCTTCTAGTACAATAATAATACATGCCTTAGTTCAAACTGGAATAAGTTTAATTATGTGTGGTATAATAGAATTTATTAATAATCGGGGTAAGGTTCAGGCAGAATACGATGCCAATCAATTCTTTAATTTAAAAGAACATGATGAAGAATTTATGGAAAATGTTGAAGACAATGATGATAATCCAATAAGAAAAAGATTCAAACCTTCTTCATAAAAAAAAATATTTAAACATCATATGTGTTCAAACATCAGGTACCTTAGAAAAATCTTACAATACATTATGCCTACTATACAGTCCATCTTGGATACATCAGTGACAATGAAACAGAAGTGAAGTGCATGTTGTATGATTATATAAAAGGAGTTGAATATCATCTGAGCCTTCAGTTTATTAGCAGTCAGGATGCCCTTCGCATCCTCTCCTTAAAGACAAACTGACATAATGGGAAATTACTTGGAAAAAGCTGAAACGAACCCCAAATCTAGAACTCCAAGTCCCTTTTTAGAAGAGGAAACAATGGATGGTAGGTAATAATACGAATATATAGATCTTTATATACATTTTTTACAATATACCTTTATTTTTCTTATTTTAATATATGTTTATTTTTTTTTTTTTTTTTTTTTAGAACAATCTACACAGCAGTTAATGTTGCCCCCCCTCCCGCCTGAAATGGTTATAATAGAGGAAGATGATGAACAAGAGACGAATGATTTTGGGATATTGGAAATGGAACTCTGTATTATTAAAGAGAAGAATGTCGAAGGTGAAGAGAAGACTCACATAGTGTTCCAGATGCCAGCTAAAGTACCAGATTTATTATTAACGGGAGAGGATCCAAAGAATAATGTGTCTCATCAAGCAAGTACCTACAATATTCTCATGGCAGATGTGTCAGGATCCATGTTCATTTACTGGAATGGTGTAATGACAGGGTGGAACGAATATGTGGCACCTCATTTGGTAGGGAGAACGAATCTGTTCGTGTTTGGCAGTAAAGTTGAATTAAAACGATCAGAAACAAACCTAATAAATAGTGATTTTGCTAATGGTCAAACAGATTTGACTGGTGCCCTACAAACTATTGTACATGAGGTTTACCAATGTAAGGAAAGGTATATCAAAGTGTTTCTTATTACTGACGGCCATCATAATACAACATTGATTCAGCCAAGTCATGTTATTGACAAAATGAATGAGGTTGAGAATAAGATTTGTGAGGTTTTTGTGTTAGGTGTGGGATGTGACTTTCCCGTTCAGTATAGTCTGGATATAAGGTCGCGTTTGCACAATGGTAGTACCAATATGCCTTCACTTTTCTGGGCGAAAACGTCAGATGAATTAGAGGAAGAGATGAAGAAAATTGGTGGATACATATCTGATGGAACTTCACCGATCCTGAAGTTGTCAGTGAAAGGTTTCTTACTGCCAGGGGGTATAGCCAAGGACAAATTCTACCTGAATGAGTGGGTATATTTTCCCTGTGAACAAGAACAAGTGAAACAACTTAGATTAATATATGGTAATAATGGATGTCACATTTCACCCCAGTTTCGTCGTATATCATTATTTGAGTTGAATGAAGTATTTCGACAATGGAATTCGGTTATTATTCAAATTAATAATAAGAAAGAACCAGTTCCTTCAGATGTATTACCTTTAATGGAAAGAATTTTGAAATCAATTCAAGCTAGTGAGGAACTCAGTAGTAGATCTATTCGAGATCGGTTAGAACAAAAAGAATTTAAAAAATATGAATTAGAGTTAAGATCCTTGCTTAATAAAATAAGAGTAATATTAACCACTGAAAAATTCCAAAATGAAAAAGATCTGGCT
This sequence comes from Procambarus clarkii, assembly GCF_040958095.1. NCBI lineage: Eukaryota > Metazoa > Arthropoda > Malacostraca > Decapoda > Cambaridae > Procambarus > Procambarus clarkii. The sequence continues at coordinate 7,488 of NW_027190798.1, forward strand.
GAAACTATTCTGAGTACAACAGTAAGAGGTGGAAAATATGAAACTAAATGTCTTCAGATGAAAGGTCATTCAGATGAAGATTATAGAAATGATTGTAAAATGTTCATGGAGATTTATGAAGAACAAAAAAAGTTGATAATGCGCATTAAAAATGATCCAGATGATTATTGTCAAGTAACAATGAACTCCACTATATCTGACTTGCAAGATCGAGATTTCCCCACGATGTTGAATAGTAATAATAAATATGAGTTTTTAAAACTGTTTACGATCTCTGGCATTCCCGTATATACTCCACATAGTAACTCTGTAACAATCAATCCATGGTCATATAGTGTTAGAAGTATACTGAAATGGCCATATACTATCATGAGCCAGGTTGCCATAGAAAAGAGCAAAGTAGTGGAGTTGGTATCTGATAATAACTTTAATGCCATAATCCCGATCTTTTCTCAAGATGCTTCCCAAATTATGGCCCCATTAATGGGTACAAGACTCTATGCGATGTGTGCGACTTATGCAATCACAAAAAATCCATACATTATTGATTTTGACATTCACATGGCAGCTTTAGGAGTGACCTGGATGAGGATTCTGTTTGAAAACCCAACTCAGCCTAGGCCTGAGTTTGTGCGATTGCGTATTGCACACATAGAAGCAACAGCAACATCGGGGTATCTCCACCGACCAAGTTTTAAGAAATATTGGCAAGTGCTTATCAATGACACGGCCCAAGCACTCATGACAGAGAGTTTTGAAAGAAATTTGGGGGAAAAACCCATAAAATGTGAGTCACTAATTAAACCTATGTTTATACTTTACTTACATCAACGAAGTGATGAGACTCCTCTAGAGGATAAAGTTGTTATCAAAGTTGTGAGGATGATTCTCTTAGAATACATTGGTCGTTGCCTTTCTAAATATAAGAAACAGGAAAAGAATTCCACACCCTTCACTGATTTCTTTGCCAAAACACTCGTTGATGAAAAGCTTAAAGAAGAATGGGTGAAGAACTACATTGCGACCTCAGAAAACCTAACCCTTAAGGATTTTTATACCTTAGAAGAGGTTGAGAAGACAGCCAGAAAACATTTTAAAGACGAGGACATGCAAAATATTAAGGAAAAGTTAATTGAACAGATCCCCATAGCTGTGGATATGAAAAAGGTAGAGAAGCTACGGGATGTTTTTCTGGCTGGAGATATATCTTGGTTTTCATTGCGAATTTTTGCTAAAGAAGTTGGTCTAAAGGAAGAGGTTATTGACAATATGTTTAATGAACACAACGTGTTTATTTATACTGCACATGCCCTACAGTATAGAGACTCTCGTGAACGGCTAACTTCAAATGTTAGTGATAACGTCCAAGCTTTAGTAACTCAGCGGGTTCACCAGGAGAATTGTCTCAATATTTACAAGGAGTTTGAAAATATAATTGTTCAACATAAAAAGGATTTGTGGTTGCAGGAATATTTATCAACACACAGAGAAATTGTGCGCCCCATGACAAGGTCACAAATCCTAATAGAGGCTTCTGGACGAGGAGTTCAGGTAACAAATGATACTTTTGAAGAAGTGTATAAGAAATACCGACCAAATGTAGGGCTGTTGGGTAATGCTTGTCAATGTCGAAATTGTCCTTTTTACCTGATACCCAGTAAAAGGTATAATCAACACTTACATTTAGCACGTCATTATTCTTCAAATTATCCTCATCATTTGCACTCGGCAGCCTATTTTTGCAGGCATGAAGACATAGCAGATGCTATCTTCTACCAAGAGTCTATTAGTAAGTCTCAATTAGATAACGCTTTCATTGAGGACCTTACATTTTTACTAAATATATATCAAGAAATGGCCCCCTACTGATGATTAATTATTTAATAATTCATCCAGGGCCACCCGATGTGGGTGGGCCAACTCAATTGTTATTATTGCTGTGACCACCTCTGTTGATTTTCCCCTACCTAAGCTTTATTAATTAAACTTGGCTCGTAGTAGTATCTATCATTCATGCCCTATTGTACTCACTACACAATTTTATGATATTAAATTGGGTGGTACTGTTTTTTTTTTATAATATAATTATTGTATTTATGTATGTAGTTAGAAAAATATATTTATTGGAATGGTTGATTTCCTTTATTTTCCCAGAGCATCTTCACACAAATTTTATAGCATATTAACACAAACAAGGTTAAATCTGGCACACACACACACACACACACTCAGCTTTCAGCCTCTGATTTGGTTCATCCCTTGCTAATGATATTCCATCTTCCAGTACTGACATTAAGGACTATCTTACAGGGAACTATCCCCAGTCTCTGTACCTAAAGCCTATTAGATCAGCCCAAGTCACTTGAACTCCAAACCTTTCCAGATATTCTAAAAAAAGCGAGAGTAACGCCTGTTCCCCTTAACATTGACAAAACTTTCCCATTAGTTTTAAGCTGTAGTCATTAATGTTTTTCCTGCCCGAAACGCTTTGCGTAATAGTGACTTTAGGCATTGTATGTACTAGCTCTATCTATAAAGCCAACAAACTTTGTAAATCTCTTTATGTGTACCTTACCTAAATAAAGATTGTACCACGCCCTGCCCTGGTGACTCTATTACTCCCTTATCTATCCATATCTCAACTATGGTATTTGTGCTTGGGGCTCTACTACCCAAAATCACTTACGTCCTCTAATTACTCAAGCTGCTATTAGGACAATATCCAATTCTGGCCCCAGACATCACTCGGTACCCCTACTCAAATCCCTGAATATGGACATTAAGTCACTGCACATTCTCTGTTTTTTCAACAATGTTCCCCCAAATAAAAATTATTATTATTATTATTATTATTATTATTATTATTATTATTATTATTATAAACACTTTAATAATAGTGGATATTCTATTTTCTAGTTCACTCTCTTGTTGGTTGGTGGCATCTTCTGTGTTAACATCTTACGCTCGTTCTTGAGGTACTAGTTCACTCTCTTGTTGGTTGGTGGAAAATTCATTCTTCTGTGTTAACATCTTATTCTCGTTCTTGAGGTAAATCAACTCTTTCTTTTTCTTCCTCCCTTATATATTCTATTTTCTAGTTCACTCTCTTGTTGGTTGGTGGAAACTTCTGGTAGATAACAACATTCTTCTGTGTTAACATCTTATTCTCATTCTTGAGGTAAGTCAACTCTTTCTTTTTCTTCTTCAAGTGTGTTTCCATTCTTTTCAATTTTTTAATCAACTCAGCTTGTCTCTGCCTAGGGTTAATCTGGGAAAGCATCTTCGTACAACTTTTTCTTTGGAAGGGCAGCAAAGCGTGTGTGGTGGGCTGGCTGGATGGCCGTCCGTTAGTGGATGTAGTGAGAGTGGCCACGGATATTTATATATGTGGCTCAGCTAACACAGTGCTTCCGGCAACCAGCTATTAGTCAGAACCGGGACTTTTATGTGGTACTTATTACTATCTAGCTTATCTAGGCAATTCACAAACACACCGAAAACAACATATGTCCCATACAGTCCTGCCCTTTCGATAACCTACACTGAATACACTGAATAATAATTACCAAGGCAAAATTTAAACAAATAAAAACATGCACACTTTTATTTAATGAAAATTACAGTGGAATTAATATGGAATGAAACATGTCAACCCTTTGTGACCATTGAAAAAAAAAAAAATCCTTATTCTTGCATCTTTCATATTGTTAAGCTAAACAATGTCCCAGGTTCTTTCCTAAGTCATGCATTTGAAAATAATTTAGTTTTATTATCTTCTTAGCATGAAATGTTTTAGGATTGTTGTTATGGTATATCTTGAGGTTATCTTGAGATGATTTCGGGGCTTTAGTGTCCCCGCGGCCCGGTCCTCGACCAGGCCTCCACCCCCAGGAAGCAGCCCGTGACAGCTGACTAACACCCAGGTACCTATTTACTGCTAGGTAACAGGGGCATAGGGTGAAAGAAACTTTGCCCATTTGTTTCTGCCTCGTGCGGGAATCGAACCCGCGCCACAGAATTACGAGTCCTGCGCGCTATCCACCAGGCTACGAGGCCCCTAGTAGTAGTTTACATATATTATGTGTTTCTTCATACCCTAAAAAGATCAGAATATTTGCTATGATATATGAATCTTGATGATTCACCCTTGTTTGCTTCATTACGTGTTTGTTAAAATTCCTAACCTCCCATTGAATCCAGTTATATTTATTTTTAACAAGAGAATTTAGAATTGTTACGCCTACATCCATTCCATTTATGTTTCTCCTACATTGCCAATGTATTTTCTCGGGCCAAACCATACTGAGCAACAGCGCTTGCAGTTTGTATTCGACTTCACGTTCAGCCATATATTGGCACATTCGTTCCTTATCCCTATGATTACTATTAATGTAATCTTTATATTCTGTCGTATATAGCTCTTGACTAGCCGATATGAACATAAGAGTAAGGCGGTTTATTTCATTCAACAGACAAGCACAAGTTGAACTACTCTCACCTTCTAAATGAAAATTACACTGTAGATCATTATTGCTGTTTTTATTTGTGGTATAGAAGGTAATACTCTTTGTTGAATCCTGGTATCCATTAATCAAATTTTGGGCGAGTAAATGACAAAGATTTGTAATACTATGTAAAACTGGTGGAAATGTATAAATATTACCCCGACGGTATAATACATTTCGATATTCATTAAAAGATTTATTTATTGTTATTTTGTCTCTAAATGTGTGGATGTTCTTATTTCGGATATCGAAGACTGCCAGATTTTGTAAAACAGGTAATTGGAATAAGATTTGATTATTTCTATAGACCCAGACATATTTTATATCATATTCTGACACCAGAGTTTCTAGACATTCGCTTAAGTTATTTAATTCTTCTTGATTTCGGTTTAATTCTTCATCTGTTATTTCATCTTTGTTCGTTTTTGTATTTATATCTAGATACCTATTAATACATTTGAAAGGGAAATGAAAGACCGATTTATCTACATAACAATAACCATTAGCCATATTTACTACTGAAGCAGAGGCTTCGTATAGGATATATCGTTTATGGACATATCCATTCGATTCAGAAAAAGTTTGTATATAATTAAAAGCTAATAAAAAACAATTTTCCATTATTATTAAACCTCTATTTTTTTAAAGAAACAAATGTATATAAGTATAGTTTAATATTATCAGATGATATAGTTTAGTTTATTGTTCATAGCTTTATTTATAATAACAATACCTGCTGGTCTAATTGTAAAACTTATTGTTAATCAATGCTTTTGGGGGTTCAAACCAGCATATGTTTGATATTCTGTTAAAATAATTTTTTTTTATGAATTTATTATAAACTAAAAAACAATAGGGAAAAAAGAAAAAAGTAGCAATGGGGTTAATAAGAATTTTAGTTGCTATAATCCTAATTATAGTCGTTATAATAATTATTTATTTACGCGGAAAACGTATCAATGTCAGTAAGGCTATCAGACATGATCCGATTCATGAAACAACATTACAATCCACCATCAGTCCAACAATAACAAAATTATCTGAAACATTACAAACCACCATCAGTCCAACAACAACAACAACAACAACAACAACAACGTCCTCTGAAGTACTTCAAGAAACAACATTACCATCCACCATCAGTTCAACAACAACAACAACAACAGAGTCATCTGAAGAATCTAATATAATCATCTCAAAGTTGGAATCATTATTCTCCCCATTTATCAGAGATATAAATACCTATAAAGGTCTCGTAATTATTCCTAAACCACCAATTTCGTATAATCCTAAGAATAGAATCGAAAGTGAGAATACAATCATTAAGCCTTTTAATAGCTTCCTTTTAAATTACAATAAAATCCACAGATATTTAGATAATAATATTGTCTCAAATAACACAAATTATGTATGGCAAAATTCTGATTACAACAAGGGATATTATACCAAAAATCCAATTATTTTAATATTTCCTTGGAATATTAATGATTTGAAACCTAATGTTTATACAGATCAAAGTGAAATACAAGATGTTAAATTACAAAACCATATAAATGCAGTACGGACCAAATCACATAATAAAAGAAAAAAATTCGACATGGACAAATTGTGGATATCATGTACGCATGCGGCAAGTCAAGATATATTTATTCAGGGATTCTCTAAGTATGATTTTCCAATTAAAGAAAATTCATTACCACCATTTGTGGTAATGAAACTTGAACTTCAAGATGGTAATAATGAGGTGGAATGTAAAATGGTGGCTAAGAACATTAATTCCTCAGAAACCTTTGCTAGCATTAAATTTAATATCAATGTGGAAATCTCGGAAGAAGAACAAGAAACAGGAGGAAGATCAGGACTCCTCCCTGATATAGTTTCCGATTATGAGTCCAGAAACGTAATATTCGAGAGAATGTAAAATTATGGTATCCTGTATTCAATACAAGAAATAATTATTTTGAATGCTGAAAAATCAACATTGAATGTCCTATTGAAAATAATGTGCGTTTCATTTCATTTCAATAAGATAGAATTAACATTGGATTTCAAAATAGGTATTTTTTTCTCACCCCATAAAAAATGAGTGAAATTGTTAAAACAATCTTGAGTATGGTACATTTCCCTGAGGATGGGACCTCAGGTTTAAGAGAACGTATAAATATAAAAACTTATTTAAACAATGTTTCTGCTAAAGATGATGATGAAACAAGAACAATCATATTACTAAATAAATTGTTTCATTTATTTGATCTATCTGATCGATACATAAAATTAATAACTAAAACATATCCTCTTATTAAAAGTCAATATCAACAAAAGGAAACCATAGCTTTATTAAATAAACAATATGATGAGTGTAATATGGAAAAAAAATTCCTAGAGACTGTGATAGCAGAAAAAGAATGCAAAATACTCGATTTAAATAAACAAGTTGACAAGTTTACAACTGAAATAGAAAAACAAAAAAATATAATAAACAATTTAGAAATTGAAACCATTAATTATGAAGAAGAATTGAAAACCCAAATATTTAATTTAGATCAATTAAATGAATGTGAAGATAAAATTGAGGAAAAAGACAAACAAATAAAAGAATTAGATAATAGAAATATAGAAAAAGATAAACAACTAACTGAAAAAGACAAACAAATAACAGAATTAGATTATCAAATTAAACAGTTAAATATTCTAATTAATTCAAATAATACTGAAATAAAATCTAAAAACGTTGAACTCAATAAAAACCTACAACTATGTACCACACAATTATCTGAACAAAAACAAAAAATAAATAGAATAAATGAAGAATTAACTCAAAGTTATAGACATATTAATGAAAAACATCAACTAGAAGAAACTTACAAAAATGAACTTGAGAAATGTAACTACGAAAAACATGAACTAGAAAAAACCTATATGAAACAACTTGAGGAACAAAAACAAGCCCATCAACGGCAATATAAGGAGTTATTATCACTCAAAACAAAAGAACTTGAGAAACATCAACAAGCAGAAGAAACTTATAAACAACTTCAGGACCAAATGCTAAATAAATATAATGAATTATTGGCGAATATAAACACAATAAATAATTCTAATAATACATTATTTATTAATTTTTTAAAAAAATCTATATTATCAAATGATGATATAACTGAATGTTTTTCAAATATATTGTTTATAAATAATAGTTACTCAAGTGAAAAAAATAAACTAATTGAAGAAATAATAATAAAGATTATTGATCATTTTAATACAGAACACAAGAATTATATTCAACAAGAACATATAAATAGAATGGCTAAGTTAAATGACATTATTAACAATAGTAATTATACTAATAATGATCTACAACCGGAAAATATAGCAAATATATTATTTACTAACGAGGAAGAAAGAGGGTTATTTAATCATATACTAAATAGTTTCAAAACTAATATTACTGATGAAATAGTAGAAAAACACAAAAAAGAATTAATGCCTCATGTTGATTTAAATGTTGTTTTAAAGCGTCAGTTACAAGAACCAAATTATTTGGCTAAAATGTTAGTAGATGAACTTACATCTATGGATTTAGTTAAAGAAAAGATAATAGAACAACTTGCGGATTTATACAAATATACAAAAGAAACAAATTATGAAGTTATAAAGGTATATACTTTTATTACAATTATATATACAATTTATCAGAACGAACTTAAAAAAGATTTTAGCATACGAAATATAAAACACTTTTATGTAATTATCTTGCAAGTGATTCACAAATCATATGGTGATACTTCTAAAATATTAGCCATTCAACAAATGCAGGAATCAAAAAATTCGATATTAAAACAAACAAATAAAGAAATGAATTCTAAAATGTTAGTCATGGCTTCTGAATTAAAAGAATCGAAAATACATTTGTCGATGATTAATACAATTGACGTTTCTTCTGACTATGATGAAACTCTAGTAGAAAAGTTCACTTCTATTATCAGAACTATTATTAATGAACTCGATGCTTACCTATCAGAGAAGTGCCGAAAAAAATATTTGTTATTAGCATTCGATCAGATTAAAGTAAAAGAAATATTTTGTAGGAATAGTGTTGCCAAAAATGAAATGAAACAATTATTCTATTCTCTTTCGAATCATATTTCTAAATTTATATTCTGCGCCCAGTTCTATAAAAATCTTGTTACGGTAATAAACGATAAAATTCTTATGCCTTCTATTCAATTAAACCTATATTTTTCACAAAACCTATATGACATCGATACTATGAAAACAGCTTTATTAAACTCCCAAAATATAAAGAAAGCTATTAAAACCCCTTCTGTTTTTCCCATTATATATAATATTAAGGGTTTAACATTGATTGGAGAAAAAATTAACATTAACGACGATGAAATTTACAAAAAACAAATAGTGTCTATTGATAACAAGGACAACAATTTAAAATTACTTACATTATTGAACAGTGATGATATTGAACAAGAAAAGAAATGGTTTATTGAAACCCAAATAATAAAGAAGTATTTAAATGTAATCGGCGATGAAATCATTTTAAAAACAATTTCCTCTCAGAAAGTTTCATCACAGGAAACAACAAAAACATCAAAAACATATAAAACAACAGATTCGGGGACAAAACAAAAAGATGCCAAACAACGATCAAAATTAAATACCCAAGACAGACGAAAAAATGAAATATTGACTCTGAAAAAGAATCAAAGAGGAAAACAGTTCATGAATAGGAGAGGAACAGATGGAAAGCAATTGGAAGAGGAAGTTGATATTAATCCAATAAATGACACCAGTTCATCAGTTGAAGGTAAAGAATAAGGATATTAAACCAATAAATGACACTAGTTCAATAGTGCTAGAAGAAAAGAAGGAGGTTGAAAAGGAAATAGAAGAGGATGTAATAATGCTAGACGAAAAGAAGGATGATAAAAAGGACTTTTTTTTTGGGGGGGGGGATAATAATAAAAAAATTAAAAAAAGGAGTAGCAGGTCAGGGAGTAGGCAAATTAACTCAACTCCAAAAAAAGAGGGAAAGAGAATAGAAAGATTTTAAGAAAACATTCAGCCTTTGATTATATACTACTTATCCATTAAATTATGTGTTTATGATCTAACAAAATAATCAGAATTAGAATTTAGTAATCGGCCTATATTAATAAAAATATAGAAAATATTAATGAAAATAACTTGTATTGATTCAGCAACCTATGGCGGAGGGAGGGGGATGGGATAGTGGTATAAAAGGAGAATTTCTGCCTATTTAAGAGTCACAAACCCTTGCTCTCTCTCCAGCTCCAGTGTCAGGTGTACAGTCTACTGAAATTAAGCAGTTTATCATTCAGTAGGGTAGTGGCGGGCGTCATTACAGTTTAACTATTGATCCATATGCAGTCATCTAGTCCATCATAACAACAAGCTTCAATAATCAATTCCTTACCAGTTCAGTTTATGAATCAAATCATAAAAAAAAACACACACTCGTATTTCTTATTGTTATAGTGCCTATATTAACTACTTATGTGTGCAATGATCAGGTACAGCCGAAGCTGAAGGAACAAGTCAGAATATACCACTTCCTAAGCCATTTGGAAACATATAAAGAGAGTATAGTGTAAAACGATTGACTTGTAATTATTTGTCTCTTTCAGGTAAATTAACATTTAGAGATTGATTTTTTATTCATTATACTACAGTAAAATACAATTATAATAGTAATTTTAATTTATTGTTATTCGTTCTTTCCTCCCTCTATCCTCCCCCACCCCTTGTTTCCGAACTGATGAAGGGTTTCGAGATAACTACTAACTCTTCTGGGGAAGCAAAAGAACAAGCTGAAAGAGGTCAAGCTGCATCTGTCTTACTTGAGCAAATGTCTTGTTTGGTTGAATCAACGGTAAAAGCAAGGTCATCTTCTTCATCTTCGTCCTCATTATCGTCTTTATCGTCGTCCTCATCGTCGTCCTCAGACACATTCGAAAGTGACCGGTTGATTGACAAACTAAAGGGCTTGGTACTAAATAAGGCCATAAAGAGAAAGATGAAGAAGAAAGAAAAGGCACTAAGGAAGCTTGATTCTAGAAAAATCAAATGGCCATGGTCTTCAGATGGAGATGATGACACCAAGTCAGGGGAGGAATGGGAGAAGCAGGAGAATGTGGAGGAACGTGTCTTCGGTCAGGAAACAACAACAGGCACAGGTATGTATTTGTAATTAACTTTACTAATAAGAGGATTAATTTCAGTTGTACGTTATTTATTTTTTTGTGATTCAAATTTTTTTTTTTTTTTATCTGTGAATTCCTATGCTCTGTTAAAATTTATTCGGTAGAGAATATATTAATGTCTTTGTTATTTGCTACTACACAGCTCCGCAAATTCCCAAAAAGAGATGTCGAAGTGACAGACACTAAAGAAGATAGAAGCCATCATGGATAAAATCACACAGACTGGAGAAAAAAATGAGGAATGCCTGTATAACAGAACCTTGAAACCGGTTTCTGAATGTTGTTGGCTGCATTGTGGTGGCTTATTTCCCCAAGAAAATACTTTTACAAAATAAGCATGAATGGACAGTTCAATCAGAAAATAGTAGTTGTTAGTCACTCTAAATAAATAATTGGGGTAAAAAAAGGTAAAAGAATGAGATACTGAATATATTATATTATTTCCACAAATTAATTTATTTTATTATCCTACCCCAACCCAAATTTTTCCAAAAGGCTCCCAGGCCCCAACCTTTTTCTAGTATTTGGGCAATTTTTAATTCAAATTCACTTTTTTACGTAACTTCTTCAACCCAGCAGCCAAAAGCACCGGTGTCGAGCAATAGTGGGATCGCATCCGTGAGTGGGCATCCCGTAGCAGTCATACTCCCCAATTTCATTAACTTTCTGTCGCCCACAAGTTAAGGTAAAGAAGCTGCGCTGAAAAAAAATGGAAACAATGCTTATTGATGTCACAGAGAGAACATCAATACACCTCAATCCAAAGAATATTGATTAGAAAAAACGATGAACACCACCAACCTCAAGCAGAAGAATACTGATTTAATAAAAAATTTTTGGACCGTTGAAGGTTGAAGTCAACATTTTTAAAAGTGATATTTTAGATAAAGTGTTGAAAACCTTGTGATCAAACTCATGGCGGCGAAGTCCACCTAGTAATGTAATAGCTGGTTGCCCGGAGCAGTACTGTGTCAGTTGAGCCATATATATAAATATTCGTTGCCGCCGACCACTCTCACTCTTATATTACATCCACTGATGGCCAGCTTCGCTGCTCTTCCAAAGAAAAAGTTGTCCGAGATGCTCTCTCCTCAGATGAACCCCAGGATGGAGAAAGATACGCTGAAAAAAAACTTGAAACTCTGCTGGGAAGAGGAAGAGGAGACACTAATATTGAATATAGAGAAAGAGTTGTTACAAATAATCCACGACATCAAGCTGAACAACACCAACCTCAAGCAGAATAATATCGACATCATCAAGCAGAATGAGACAATACTTTTGAAGACAGACCAAGAGTTGTTACAATTAATCAGCAAAATAATCACCAACATCAAGCAGAACAACACCGACATCAATCAGAACAACACACTATTGAAGATGATAGAGCAAGAGTTATTAAAAATAATCACTTACCTGAAGCAGAACTACACCGACCTCAAGCAGGAGATTGATGATTTAAAAAATGAAATTAAAGAGTTGGAAGGCTGAAACAACCCGCCTTTCTTTTGAGGAATTGATATGTGCAACCACTTGGAAGTCATATTAATTTATGATGGGACCAAAGAGCCAATGTTATTCAAAACTTCCGCACAGTGACTAACGTGGGTACATCACCGACCTGAAGAAGAAGAATACAAACCTCTGGCAGGAGATTGCTGATTTAAAAAAAAAAAAAAATTCGAACAGTTGAAGGCTGCCTCATTTCATTTTTAATTCCACTGTAATTTTCACTAAATAAAAGTGTGTATGAATTATAAAATATATTGCTTTATTTTTTTTTAATTTTGCCTTTATTATTCTAGTGTACATAGGTAGGGGAATGGGGGCACCTTTTAATTTCACTGTAATTTTTCACTAAATAAAAAGTGAGCCCAGAATGGGAACAGATGTAGTATAATTAAAAAGTAAGATGATAATGTCAGTATGGCTGGCACTAGTTCCGGTGAGTGTCAGTACAAGTTGTCATATGTCGGTATTGTGAAGACTGTCTATATACGTGAAGGTGGGTTTGGAGTTATCCCACGCTGGGCTGGATGCCCATTCATCTTTAAAAATTCGTATGTACAAAGTAGTGGGTAATTTTTCTTCATATTTAAAAAAACTACGGATAGTTAATTGGATGAGGGTATACTCACACACAACATATTTGTGTAAGTTGTTATCACACCCATTAAACAAAACCAATCCATCATCTTGAAATACTACTTTAATATGGTCTATTTCAATTTTTTCCTGTGATCAGGCCTTCGACATCAAAATCACTTGATAGGTATTTTCAAGCTTGACTCCATTGTTTTGTCTCATGAATAATTCATATTTTATTCCCCACTTTAGTAGTATTTCTTCAAGTTTTATTAACATAATCTTTACAGATTCAATTTCCCATATTTCATTGGGGTTAGTAGGGTTGAGTTCAGTCTTTACAGATTCAGCTTCCCATATTTCGTTGGGGTTCATTGCTTTGCCTGTAGGGTTGGGTTCACTCAGAGTCTTATCATTTTCAAAATTTGCTGTTGTCTCGTTAATATCAGTCATAATGGTGATCTATTTCAAATCTGTGAATGTAAAAAAAAAAAAAAGAAAATATGTTAAGGCATATGTAACTTAACTGATCAATCAACATTTTTATCTAAGATAGTATAAGGTGATGCAGGACAAATAATTAGAGTAAGACCAAACAAGACCCTACCTTACCCAAACTAAGTCAATATAATTATATTATATTATTATCAAAGTGGACTCACTAGATACAGCACAGGACTAGGGTTGTAACTGACAGTTGAATTCTTTTATATCTATCTTTTCAATTCTGACTTGAGGAGTAGGAGGATGAGGAGGAGGAGGAAGAGGAGGAGGGGGAGGGGTGAGTTAAATCGCCTTCAAGTATATAAAAGCGTTATGCCCAGTATTATTACCTCAGTGTTAAGTGGTCTGATGCAGCATGCATATATCTATAGTGATAACTATTTAATATTATTTAATTGTTGACATATACAACAACTATGGATTCACCACTTTCTATAAATATGTTAATGATGACCCTTGATAACATATACCAAAACAAGATGAAAGAAAAACTTCCAGATACATTTGGAGCATCATTTCAGAAGATGATTTGCTATGCTGAAAACAGTTTAAAGTCTTCGGAATTGTAAGTATCATTATTATAATATGTTAATAATATATATCATATATATATTTTTATAATATCCATACCCCAATAAATTATTACTTCTTATTTTTTTTTTTCTTTTGTTTGTAGGTATGAAAATCTTTTAAAAACATTGAAAGATAAAAAGAATAAGTGCAAATGTCCCACATGGAATCCTATCCCCTGAAGACGACCCTGCTATTCTTCATGATATAAAGGTCAACTGCTATGGCCCTGATGACACAATCTACAACAATGATCCTGAAGTTCGAAAAAATGTTCCTCGTGGTGTAACACTCTTGGAGTTTAAGGGACAGTTTGATTTAGTGATCTTTGCCAATAAAAAATTTACTGGTGGTATTGGTGATGAGGATGATAAACAACCGGAAACAAATGATCTATGGAAACAATATTGCTTAGAAGATCTCAGTACTACTACTTCTAAAGTAGTTTGTATGACTAAAGTGAATGGTGAATCAGCTCATTTCAGTGGCAGATACATTAATGGTAAATTTTTTTTAATTACTGGGAGTAAAAGTGTTCATATGTTAATTGGAGAAAGGGAAGACATTGAGCGGTATGATGGAGAACGTTATGTTGTTGCTAAAGTTGTGGCCAGATCACTGTGGGATACATTGAATAATATGGATATTATGAATCGACATTTGGTATATAGTATCTTACACTATACTAAATGTACAGCTGTGTGTGAGCTTCTTCAACCTGACAACCAACATATTGTTAACCTCAGTCACTTGGATAAGCATCAACTCAACGTTATCTGTTTTACTCCATTGTACAACGAATATGAAGAGACTAGCCTTCTTGCATTACCTCCACACTACACACTCAACCTGTTTACGGCATTAGGCTTTATATCTCCTGCTTATTCAATAATTGAAGCTAAAGATGTAGTGAAACACCAGAATAAGGTAGGCAAACAAAAAGTCTATTGTACAAGGAAGTGTCAATTTATATTGTCACATTTTTCAATACAATTTCTTTTATGAAACTATATTATTAAATTATTTTTACAGGTGCGAAGTGATCTTTACAAAGAAGGTGAAGTTTTTTATTTTTTAAATGAGAATGAAGAAACAATTGGAATGATAAAAGTAAAAACAAGATGGTATGTAATACTTAGAGCCTTGAGGGAAAAAGCAGTTTATTGTTTTTTATCCAAGAAAAAAAACAAGCAAAATTGGAGTTTAGAGAATAATATTCACTTAACTCAATTACGACTAAATGAAATTCAGAAATGGCTCAAGTTCTCGATTTATATTTTACAAAGATGTAAGGTGAGTATGATGGGTAAAGCACCTACCTACTTTGTTTTCATAAAAAGACTCTCTTAAGAAATTAATTATTTGAAAAATTAGGTTGAAAAATAAGGGATTTATAACACTAATAAATAATTATCATTACTTTCAGGAAATGGGGAAAAGTTTTCTACAGTGGCTAAATGAAAAAGTAGAAAAAAAAACATATTGCTGTGGAAGATATTAGGCCCCAATTTCCAACAATATGGAGCAGGTTTCTTTTTGAAAAAAATTTGACCGACAATTTTGAAGATGATGAAGAAGAAGAATTAGGTGGTTAGTAACTTTATTATACAGCTGAAGGCATTGGGAAGACAACCAACTCGAAGTCTATAGAGACAAATTACCGTCTTCATTACTGTCGAGAAGTGGACTAGGGACAATTAATTAAAATATGTTTTCTAGTAACACCTGTGGTAGGGATGACATCTTTTAGACTGGAATTTTGATTTACACATGATATATAAAGTGTTCATCAATAAAAATAAGTACGTAGTTAGGTAGTAGTATTTTTTTTATCTGGGACGTGAATTTTTTTTTTTTTTTTTTTTGGTGGGGGGGGGGGTGCCCAGGTTGAGTGTAAAAAATGTAGTAAAATATCCACAATTAAAATTTCTATTTTTATCACAGAATTTCCACTTAGTTCCCTATATTTTTCTTACCATTATTTCAGCTTTTTACTAGGATCTGGTAAAGGATTTCAGCTGATAAACTCTATAGTCCCAATTTTAAGTCTATGAGTCAACAGGAAGAGGAGGAGGAGGGGGGAGGGAGATTGTGTATTATATAAAGAGAGAGAGAGAGAGATGCCTCTCTCAGTCACTAACTAGTCAGTCTAATACAACACTCACATTTTGTTTTCATAGCAATGAGAGAAGAAAAAAATCGTTTGGAGACTTTTAAGGACTGTAACTTCAGTGTAAACAGTCATGTACTTGCAAAGGCGGGTTTCTATTATACTCATAAAGCAAATCTTTTAGAATGTTCAATGTGCCATTTTCAAATTGATGCCACGAACGTAAACAAAGATGAAATTAGAATCATTGCTTTACATAAGAAAGAGAAACCAGAATGCACATTTAATCAGAACGTGAGAAGATCTATTTCTAAGAAGTTTGATTCATATGACAGTTTACGGTTTGAAAAGGAACGTTTGGATACCTACATAGATTGGCCACTTGAATGGTTAGAACCATCTGATTTGGCTCGTGATGGCTTTTACTATCTTCGAACAAATGACCACGTTGCTTGTGTCTTTTGTCGAGGCATTCTTGGTTCCTGGGAAAGAGGAGACACTCCCAGAGGCGAACATCAGTTTCACTTTCCCCATTGTCAATTCATTCGAAACCAACCAGTGGGAAATTTTCCACTGATATTTAATGAAAAATTCGAGGGTTATTCCGTTCCACTGAGAAATAGTAAAAATTCGTCCTATAGACAAGGAATAGATGTCTGTGGTCTAAGTCCTATGACAGACAATGGAGTTCACCAACATACCATTGCCAAGCGAAAAGACTACTTAACACTTGAAAGTCGCCTAGCAAGCTTTAACCATTGGCCTGAACGTGTAACACAGAAACCAACTGAATTGTCAGAAGCTGGATTCTTCTACTGTGGTTTAAGTGATCACGTGCGCTGTTATCATTGTGGGAATGGACTTCGAAACTGGGAAACTGATGATATACCTTGGGATGAACATGCTCGCTGGTACCCAGAGTGTACCTTCCTCTTCTTGATGAAAGGAAAAGAATTCATTGATCAGGTATGTCAGCTAAGTAACTTGAAATGAAGGTTGACTATTATTATTGTAATCTTTATAAAAGCCATTTGTAACATTAACTTTATTTTTTTTCAGGTTCAAGGGGAAAGGCCACCTTATGAGACAAACCCTTCAATAACCCATATCAATGAAGATCAACACAAACTTATTAAGGAACTAGACATAACTAAGCACCTTATTTCAATGGATTTCCAGGAAGATTATGTGATGACAACGTATCATAATCAACTCAAAGAGAAGGGGTTACCTTTCTTTGACATTGAGTCATTTATTGAAGCAGTCTTACAGTACATGGAAAACGAAGTTAGAAAATGTCTAGTAAATAAATTGGCATTGGCTGAAGTTGATGTTGTCCCAAGCCCAGCCATATCTGATAGAAATGAGTTGGCTTCTGACACAAACCAACAAGTAGAATCATCTACAACTTTAATGGAATTGGCAATGACTGAAGTTGATGTTGTCCCAAGCCAACCAATGTCTGATGGAACTGAGTTGGCTTCTGACCAAAACCAACAAGTAGAATCATCTACAACTTTAATGGAATTGGCATTTGCTGAAGTTGATGTTGTCCCAAGCCAACCAATGTCTGATGGAACTGAGTTGGCTTCTGACCAAAACCAACAAGTAGAATCATCTACAACTTTAATGGAATTGGCATTGGCTGAAGTTGATGTTGTCCCAAGCCAACCAATGTCTGATGGAACTGAGTTGGCTTCTGACCAAAACCAACAAGTAGAATCATCTACAACTTTAATACAGCCTATAGTAGATGAATTGGCATTGGCTGAAGTTGGTGTTGTCCCAAGCCCACCAATGTCTGGTGATTCTAACCCACAACCATTATTTGGTAGAATAACTGATCAAGTTGCCACTCTCCTAAAGTCAGAAGGTACAATTAGACACAGAGTGATTGAGTGTAAGATTTGTATGGAGAATGAGAGTGAGTTAATGTTTTTACCTTGTAATCACATATGCACTTGTTTCAAATGTGCAACAAACATCCACATGTCCAATTTGCAGAGCTGAGATAAAATATACTATTAAAGCAATTATATCATAGTAAAGAATGTTTTAGATGTGTGATAATGATATGAGATGTGCTGGTGGCTGAAGGTGCTGAGGGAGACCATATTGAAAATACTTCATACCCAAGACTCTTCTAAGAAATTAGAAAACATCATTGTCAAGAAAGTTGTGTTGGATACAAAAATATGTCCACACCTACAGTAATAAGGATGATTTTAGACCATTTACATAACATAATGTATCCTATCTATCAACCCGGCTGGAAATATATGAATTTCAAATCTTATTATTCCTATAATAAATACCTTATAATTATTATTGACGAAATATTATTCCTCTCCCCAGATATAATCTCAGATGAGGAAAAGTTGTAGTTTAGTTATACCAATGTGTGTGTGTGTATCCTTTCAAAATACATATTTCTATTTTTTTTTTGTCTTTAAGGTAGTATAAAAGTGTCACTAAGGTAGCCTGCAGCAGAACACAGTTTATAGATTAATTAGTGGTAGAGTCGCAATCCAAGCACACTACACTACATACTACCTCTTGATATAACTTTCTAGACAGTGAAAGTGAACAAACAAGCAGTACTATTCAATCTCTGGCGGAACTGAAGAAGCAAACAACCATTCCACAAACTAGTCAAGCCAATCAACCAACTTGTCTGTCAACTGATGTACAACCACCCAACCAATCTGTCCATCAACTGGTCTACAACCACTCTTTTTCTGTTGGAAGTTTCTTTCTAGGGAGTGGATAACAATTGATCATATAAAAATAAGAGAGCACATACTGTTTTTCATAATGGTTGCACCATATGAATTTGATGACATGCAATTGTCAAGGTCTTTAGTATGTGTCTCAGGCAGAACATCCACTTTCGCTGCTACAGTTCCAGTGGACCCATTGCCTCCGAAATTAGCAGGACCCAGAACACAACAGCAACTATTGCTGAATATTAATAAGC
>NW_027190799.1:0-26309 GCF_040958095.1 Procambarus clarkii
CCTCGCTCGCCCTTCACCACCTCGCTCGCCATTCACCACCTCGCTCGCCCTGCCACCACCATGCTCGCCCTTCACCACCATGCTCGCCCTTCACCACCATGCTCGCCCTTCACCACCTTACTCGCCCTTCACCACCCATGCTCGCCCTTCACCACCATGCTCGCCCTTCGCCACCATGCTCGCCCTTCACCACCATGCTCGCCCTTCACCACCTTGCTCGCCCTTCACCACCATGCTCGCCCTTCACCACCTTGCTCGCCCTTCACCACCATGCTCGCCCTTCACCCCCTCGCTCGCCCTTCACCCCCTCGCTCGCCCTTCACCCCCCCTCGCTCGCCCTTCACCCATTCGCTCGCCCTTCACCCCCCCTCGCTCGCCTTTTACCTCCTCGCTCGCCCTTCACCCCCCTCGCTCGCCCTTCACCACCATGCTCGCTCTTCACCACCATGCTCGCCCTTCACCACCATGCTCGCCCCTTCACCACCATGATCGCCCTTCACCACCTTGCTCGCCCTTCACCACCTCGCTCGCCATTCACCACATTGCTCGCCCTTCACCACCTTGCTCGCCCTTCACCCCCTCGCTCGCCCTTCACCCCCCTCGCTCGCCCTTCACCCCCCCTCGCTTGCCCTTCACCCCCTCGCTCGCCCTTCACCCCCCCCCTAGCTCGCCTTTTACCTCCTCGCTCGCCCTTCACCCCCCTCGCTCGCCCTTCACCACCTCGCTCGCCATTCACCACCATGCTCGCCCTTCACCCCCCTCGCTCGCCCTTCACCACCTCGCTCGCCCTTCACCTTGCTCGCCCTTCACCACCATGCTCGCCCTTCACCACCATGCTCGCCCTTCACTACCATGCTCGCCCTTCACCACCATGCTTGCCTTCACCACCATGCTCGCCCTTCACCACCATGCTCGCTCTTCACCACCTTGCTCGCCCTTCACCACCATGCTCGCCCTTCACCACCTCGCTCGCCATTCACCACCTCGCTCGCCCTTCACCACCTTGCTCGCCCTTCACCATGCTCGCCCTTCACCACCTTGCTCGCCCTTCACCACCTTGCTCGCCCTTCACCACCATGCTCGCCCTTCACCATCTTGCTCGCCCTTCACCACCTTGCTCGCCCTTCACCACCATGCTCGCCCTTCACCTTGCTCGCCCTTCACCACCATGCTCGCCCTTCACCACCATGCTCGCCCTTCACCACCTTGCTCGCCCTTCACCACCATGCTCGCCCTTCACCACCATGCTCGCCCTTCACCACCATGCTCGCCCTTCACCACCTTGCTCGCCCTTCACCACCTTGCTCGCCCTTCACCACCATGCTCGCCCTTCACCACCTTGCTCGCCCTTCACCACCTTGCTCGCCCTTCACCACCTTGCTCGCCCTTCACCACCTTGCTCGCCCTTCACCACCTTGCTTGCCCTTCACCACCTTGCTCGCCCTTCACCACTATGCTCGCCCTTCACCACCTTGCTCGCCCTTCACCACCTTGCTCGCCCTTCACCACCATGCTCGCCCTTCACAACCTTGCTCGCCCTTCACCACCATGCTCGCCCTTCACCACCTTGCTCGCCCTTCACCACCTTGCTCGCCCTTCACCACCATGCTCGCCCTTCACCACCATGCTCGCCCTTCACCACCATGCTCGCCCTTCACCACCTTGCTCGCCCTTCACCACCTTGCTCGCCCTTCACCACCTTGCTCGCCCTTCACCTTGCTCGCCCTTCACCACTTTGCACGCCCTTCACCACCTTGCTCGCCCTTCACCACCATGCTCGCCCTTCACCACCTTGCTCGCCCTTCACCACCATGCTCGCCCTTCACCACCATGCTCGCCCTTCACCACCTTGCTCGCCCTTCACCACCATGCTCGCCCTTCACCACCTTGCTCGCCCTTCACCACCATGCTCGCCCTTCACCACCATGCTCGCCCTTCACCACCTTGCTCGCCCTTCACCACCTTGCTCGCCCTTCACCACCATGCTCGCCCTTCACCACCATGCTCGCCCTTCACCACCATGCTCGCCCTTCACCATGCTCGCCCTTCACCACCTTGCTCGCCCTTCACCATGCTCGCCCTTTACCACCATGCTCGCCCTTCACCACCATGCTCGCCCTTCACCACCATGCTCGCCCTTCACCACCATGCTCGCCCTTCACCACCTTGCTCGCCCTTCACCACCATGCTCGCCCTTCACCACCATGCTCCTTCACCACCTTGCTCGCCCTTTACCACCATGCTCGCCCTTCACCACCATGCTCGCCCTTCACCACCATGCTCGCCCTTCACCACCATGCTCGCCCTTCACCACCTTGCTCGCCCTTCACCACCATGCTCGCCCTTCACCACCATGCTCGCCCTTCACCACCTTGCTCGCCCTTCACCACCATGCTCGCCCTTCACCCCCTCGCTCGCCCTTCACCCCTCGCTCGCCCTTCACCCCCCCCTCGCTCGCCCTTCACCCCCTCGCTCGCCCTTCACCTTGCTCGCTCTTCACCACCTTGCTCGCCCTTCACCACCTTGCTCGCCCTTCACCTTGCTCGCCCTTCACCACCATGCTCGCCCTTCACCACCTCGCTCGCCATTCACCACCATGCTCGCCCTTCACCCCCTCACTCGCCCTTCACCCCCTCTCGCTCGCCTTTTACCTCCTCACTCGCCATTCACCGCCTTGCTCGCCCTTCACCACCTCGCTCGCCCTTCACCACCTCGCTCGCCATTCACCACCTCGCTCGCCCTGCACCACCATGCTCGCCCTTCACCACCATGCTCGCCCTTCACCACCATGCTCGCCCTTCACCACCTTACTCGCCCTTCACCACCATGCTCGCCCTTCACCACCATGCTCGCCCTTCGCCACCATGCTCGCCCTTCACCACCATGCTCGCCCTTCACCACCTTGCTCGCCCTTCACCACCATGCTCGCCCTTCACCACCTTGCTCGCCCTTCACCACCATGCTCGCCCTTCACCCCCTCGCTCGCCCTTCACCCCCTCGCTCGCCCTTCACCCCCCCTCGCTCGCCCTTCACCCATTCGCTCGCCCCTTCACCCCCCCTCGCTCGCCTTTTACCTCCTCGCTCGCCCTTCACCCCCCTCGCTCGCCCTTCACCACCATGCTCGCTCTTCACCACCATGCTCGCCCTTCACCACCATGCTCGCCCTTCACCACCATGATCGCCCTTCACCACCTTGCTCGCCCTTCACCACCTCGCTCGCCATTCACCACATTGCTCGCCCTTCACCACCTTGCTCGCCCTTCACCCCCTCGCTCGCCCTTCACCCCCTCGCTCGCCCTTCACCCCCCCTCGCTCGCCCTTCACCCCCTCGCTCGCCCTTCACCCCCCCCCCTAGCTCGCCTTTTACCTCCTCGCTCGCCCTTCACCCCCCTCGCTCGCCCTTCACCACCTCGCTCGCCATTCACCACCATGCTCGCCCTTCACCCCCCTCGCTCGCCCTTCACCATCTCGCTCGCCCTTCACCACCTTGCTCGCCCTTCACCACCATGCTCGCCCTTCACCACCATGCTCGCCCTTCACTACCATGCTCGCCCTTCACCACCATGCTTGCCTTCACCACCATGCTCGCCCTTCACCACCATGCTCGCTCTTCACCACCTTGCTCGCCCTTCACCACCATGCTCGCCCTTCACCACCTCGCTCGCCATTCACCACCTCGCTCGCCCTTCACCACCTTGCTCGCCCTTCACCATGCTCGCCCTTCACCACCTTGCTCGCCCTTCACCACCTTGCTCGCCCTTCACCACCATGCTCGCCCTTCACCATCTTGCTCGCCCTTCACCACCTTGCTCGCCCTTCACCACCATGCTCGCCCTTCACCTTGCTCGCCCTTCACCACAATGCTCGCCCTTCACCACCATGCTCGCCCTTCACCACCTTGCTCGCCCTTCACCACCATGCTCGCCCTTCACCACCTTGCTCGCCCTTCACCACCATGCTCGCCCTTCACCACCTTGCTCGCCCTTCACCACCTTGCTCGCCCTTCACCACTATGCTCGCCCTTCACCACCTTGCTCGCCCTTCACCACCTTGCTCGCCCTTCACCACCTTGCTCGCCCTTCACCACCTTGCTCGCCCTTCACCACCTTGCTTGCCCTTCACCACCTTGCTCGCCCTTCACCACTATGCTCGCCCTTCACCTTGCTCGCCCTTCACCACCTTGCTCGCCCTTCACCACCATGCTCGCCCTTCACAACCTTGCTCGCCCTTCACCACCATGCTCGCCCTTCACCACCTTGCTCGCCCTTCACCACCTTGCTCGCCCTTCACCACCATGCTCGCCCTTCACCACCTTGCTCGCCCTTCACCACCTTGCTTGCCCTTCACCACCTTGCTCGCCCTTCACCACTATGCTCGCCCTTCACCACCTTGCTCGCCCTTCACCAACTTGCTCGCCCTTCACCACCATGCTCGCCCTTCACCACCTTGCTCGCCCTTCACCACCTTGCTCGCCCTTCACCACCTTGCTTGCCCTTCACCACCTTGCTCGCCCTTCACCACTATGCTCGCCCTTCACCACCTTGCTCGCCCTTCACCACCTTGCTCGCCCTTCACCACCATGCTCGCCCTTCACCACCTTGCTCGCCCTTCACCACCATGCTCGCCCTTCACCACCTTGCTCGCCCTTCACCACCTCGCTCGCCATTCACTACCTTATTCGCCCTTCACCACCTTGCTCGCCCTTCACCCTCTCGCTCGCCCTTCACCCCCTCGCTCGCCCTTCACCCCCCCTCGCTCGCCCTTCACCCCCTCGCTCGCCCTTCACCCCCTCGCTCGCCCTTCACCCCCTCGCTCGCCCTTCACCCCCCCTCGCTCGCCTTTTACCTCCTCGCTCGCCCTTCACCCCCCTCGCTCGCCCTTCACCTCGCTCGCCCTTCACCACCTTGCTCGTTCTTCACCACCATGCTCGCCCATCACCACCATGCTCGCCCTTCACCACCATGCTCGCCCTTCACCACCTCGCTCGCCATTCACCACCTCGCTCGCCCTTCACCACCTTGCTCGCCCTTCACCACCATGCTCGCCCTTCACCACCTTGCTCGCCCTTCACCACCTTGCTCGCCCTTCACCACCATGCTCGCCCTTCACCTTGCTCGCCCTTCACCACCTTGCTCGCCCTTCACCACCATGCTCGCCCTTCACCACCTTGCTCGCCCTTCACCATGCTCGCCCTTCACCACCTTGCTCGCCCTTCACCACCATGCTCGCCCTTCACCTTTCTCGCCCTTCACCACCTTGCTCGCCCTTCACCACCATGCTCGCCCTTCACCACCTTGCTCGCCCTTCACCACCTTGCTTGCCCTTCACCACCTTGCTCGCCCTTCACCACTATGCTCGCCCTTCACCACCTTGCTCGCCCTTCACCAACTTGCTCGCCCTTCACCACCATGCTCGCCCTTCACCACCTTGCTCGCCCTTCACCACCTTGCTCGCCCTTCACCACCTTGCTTGCCCTTCACCACCTTGCTCGCCCTTCACCACTATGCTCGCCCTTCACCACCTTGCTCGCCCTTCACCACCTTGCTCGCCCTTCACCACCATGCTCGCCCTTCACCACCTTGCTCGCCCTTCACCACCATGCTCGCCCTTCACCACCTTGCTCGCCCTTCACCACCTCACTCGCCATTCACTACCTTATTCGCCCTTCACCACCTTGCTCGCCCTTCACCCTCTCGCTCGCCCTTCACCCCCTCGCTCGCCCTTCACCCCCCCTCGCTCGCCCTTCACCCCCTCGCTCGCCCTTCACCCCCTCGCTCGCCCTTCACCCCCTCGCTCGCCCTTCACCCCCCCTCGCTCGCCTTTTACCTCCTCGCTCGCCCTTCACCCCCCTCGCTCGCCCTTCACCTCGCTCGCCCTTCACCACCTTGCTCGTTCTTCACCACCATGCTCGCCCATCACCACCATGCTCGCCCTTCACCACCATGCTCGCCCTTCACCACCATGCTCGCCTTCACCACCATGCTCGCCCTTCACCACCATGCTCGCCCTTCACCATCTTGCTCGCCCTTCACCACCATGCTCGCCCTTCACCACCTCGTTCGCCATTCACCACCTTGCTCGCCCTTCACCACCTTGCTCGCCCTTCACCACCATGCTCGCCTTTCACCAGCATGCTCGCCCTTCACCACCATGCTCGCCCTTCACCACCATGCTCGCCCTTCACCACAATGCTCGCCCTTCACCACCTTGCTCGCCCTTCACCACCATGCTCGCCCTTCACCACCATGCTCGCCCTTCACCACCATGCTCGCCCTTCACCACCTTGCTCGCCCTTCACCATCATGCTCGCCCTTCACCACCATGCTCGCCCTTCACCACCATGCTCGCCCTTCACCACCATGCTCGCCCTTCACCACCATGCTCGCCCTTCACCACCATGCTCGCCCTTCACCACCTTGCTCGCCCTTCACCACCATGCTCGCCCTTCACCATGCTCGCCCTTCACCACCATGCTCGCCCTTCACCATCTTGCTCGCCCTTCACCACCATGCTCGCCCTTCACCACCATGCTCGCCCTTCACCATCATGCTCGCCCTTCACCACCATGCTCGCCCTTCACCACCATGCTCGCCCTTCAAAACCTTGCTCGCCCTTCACCACCATGCTCGCCCTTCACCACCTTGCTCGCCCTTCACCACCTTACTCGCCCTTCACCACCATGCTCGCCCTTCACCACCATGCTCGCCCTTCACCACCATGCTCGCCCTTCACCACCATGCTCGCCCTTCACCCCCTCGCTCGCCCTTCACCCCCCCCTCGCTCGCCCTTCACCCCCTCGCTCGCCCTTCACCCCCCCTTGCTCGCCTTTTACCTCCTCGCTCGCCCTTCACCCCCCTCGCTCGCCCTTCACCACCATGCTCGCCCTTCACCACCATGCTCGCCCTTCACCACCATGCTCGCCCTTCACCACCATGATCGCCCTTCACCACCTTGCTCGCCCTTCACCACCTCGCTCGCCATTCACCACATTGCTCGCCCTTCACCACCTCGCTCGCCCTTCACCCCCTCGCTCGCCCTTCACCCCCCCCTCGCTCGCCCTTCACCCCCTCGCTCGCCCTTCACCCCCCCCTAGCTCCCCTTTTACCTCCTCGCTCGCCCTTCACCCCCCTCGCTCGCCCTTCACCACCTCGCTCGCCATTCACCACCATGCTCGCCCTTCACCCCCCTCGCTCGCCCTTCACCACCTCGCTCGCCCTTCACCACCTTGCTCGCCCTTCACCACCATGCTCGCCCTTCACCACCATGCTCGCCCTTCACCACCATGCTCGCCCTTCACCACCATGCTTGCCTTCACCACCATGCTCGCCCTTCACCACCATGCTCGCCCTTCACCACCTTGCTCGCCCTTCACCAGCATGCTCGCCCTTCACCACCTCGCTCGCCATTCACCACCTCGCTCGCCCTTCACCACCTTGCTCGCCCTTCACCACCATGCTCGCCCTTCACCACCTTGCTCGCCCTTCACCACCTTGCTCGCCCTTCACCACCATGCTCGCCCTTCACCTTGTTCGCCCTTCACCACCTTGCTCGCCCTTCACCACCATGCTCGCCCTTCACCACCTTGCTCGCCCTTCATCACCATGCTCGCCCTTCACCACCTTGCTCGCCCTTCACCATGCTCGCCCTTCACCACCTTGCTCGCCCTTCACCACCATGCTCGCCCTTCACCTTGCTCGCCCTTCACCACCTTGCTCGCCCTTCACCACCATGCTCGCCCTTCACCACCTTGCTCGCCCTTCACCACCTTGCTCGCCCTTCACCACCTTGCTCTCCCTTCACCACCTTGCTTGCCCTTCACCACCTTGCTCGCCCTTCACCACTATGCTCGCCCTTCACCACCTTGCTCGCCCTTCACCACCTTGCTCGCCCTTCACCACCATGCTCGCCCTTCACCACCTTGCTCGCCCTTCACCACCATGCTCGCCCTTCACTACCTTGCTCGCCCTTCACCACCTTGCTCGCCCTTCACCACCATGCTCGCCCTTCACCACCATGCTCGCCCTTCACCACCTTGCTCGCCCTTCACCACCTTGCTCGCCCTTCACCACCTTGCTCGCCCTTCACCACTTTGCACGCCCTTCACCACCTTGCTCGCCCTTCACCACCATGCTCGCCCTTCACCACCTTGCTCGCCCTTCACCACCATGCTCGCCCTTCACCACCATGCTCGCCCTTCACCACCTTGCTCGCCCTTCACCACTTTGCACGCCCTTCACCACCTTGCTCGCCCTTCACCACCATGCTCGCCCTTCACCACCTTGCTCGCCCTTCACCACCATGCTCGCCCTTCACCTTGCTCGCCCTTCACCACCTTGCTCGCCCTTTCACCACCATGCTCGCCCTTCACCTTGCTCGCCCTTCACCACCATGCTCGCCCCTCACCACCTTGCTCGCCCTTCACCACCATGCTCGCCCTTCACCACCTTGCTCGCCCTTCACCACCATGCTCGCCCTTCACCACCATGCTCGCCCTTCACCACCATGCTCGCCCTTCACCTTGCTCGCCCTTCACCACCATGCTCGCCCTTCACCACCTTGCTCGCCCTTCACCACCTTGCTCGCCCTTCACCACCATGCTCGCCCTTCACCACCATGCTCGCCCTTCACCACCATGCTCGCCCTTCACCACCATGCTCGCCCTTCACCACCATGCTCGCCCTTCACCACCCTGCTCGCCCTTCACCACCATGCTCGCCCTTCACCACCATGCTCGCCCTTCACCACCATGCTCGCCCTTCACCACCATGCTCGCCCTTCACCACCATGCTCGCCCTTCACCACCTTGCTCGCCCTTCACCACCATGCTCGCCCTTCACCACCATGCTCGCCCTTCACCACCATGCTCGCCCTTCACCACCTTGCTCGCCCTTCACCACCATGCTCGCCCTTCACCACCATGCTCGCCCTTCACCACTATGCTCGCCCTTCACCATTATGCTCGCCCTTCACCACCATGCTCGCCCTTCACCACCATGCTCGCCCTTCACCACCTTGCTCGCCCTTCACCACCTTGCTCGCCCTTCACCACCATGCTCGCCCTTCACCCCCTCGCTCGCCCTTCACCCCCTCGCTCGCCCTTCACCCCCCCTCGCTCGCCCTTCACCCCCTCGCTCGCCCTTCACCCCCCCTCGCTCGCCTTTTACCTCCTCGCTCGCCCTTCACCCCCCTCGCTCGCCCTTCACCACCATGCTCGCCCTTCACCACCATGCTCGCCCTTCACCACCATGCTCGCCCTTCACCACCTTGCTCGCCCTTCACCACCTCGCTCGCCATTCACTACCTTATTCGCCCTTCACCACCTTGCTCGCCCTTCACCCCCTCGCTCGCCCTTCACCCCCTCGCTCGCCCTTCACCCCCCCTCGCTCGCCCTTCACCCCCTCGCTCGCCCTTCACCCCCTCGCTCGCCCTTCACCCCCCCTCGCTCGCCTTTTACCTCCTCGCTCGCTCTTCACCCCCCTCGCTCGCCCTTCACCACCTCGCTCACCCTTCACCACCTTGCTCGCCCTTCACCACCATGCTCGCCCTTCACCACAATGCTCGCCCTTCACCTCCATGCTCGCCTTCACCACCATGCTCGCCCTTCACCACCATGCTCGCCCTTCACCATCTTGCTCGCCCTTCACCACCATGCTCGCCCTTCACCACCTCGTTCGCCATTCACCACCTTGCTCGCCCTTCACCACCTTGCTCGCCCTTCACCACCATGCTCGCCCTTCACCATGCTCGCCCTTCACCACCTTGCTCGCCCTTCACCACCTTGCTCGCCCTTCACCACCATGCTCGCCCTTCACCTTGCTCGCCCTTCACCACCATGCTCGCCCTTCACCACCATGCTCGCCCTTCACCACCTTGCTCGCCCTTCACCACCATGCTCGCCCTTCACCATGCTCGCCCTTCACCACTTTGCTCGCCCTTCACCACCTTGCTCGCCCTTCACCACCATGCTCGCCCTTCACCACCTCGCTCGCCCTTCACCCCCCCTCCCCCCTCGCTCGCCCTTCACCCCCCCCTCGCTCGCCCTTCACACCCCCTCGCTCGCCCTTGACCACCATGCTCGCCCTTCACCTCCATGCTCGCCCTTGACCACCATGCTCGCCCTTGACCACCGTGCTCGCCCTTCACCACCATGCTCGCCCTTCACCACCATGCTCGCCTTTCACCAGCATGCTCGCCCTTCACCACCATGCTCGCCCTTCACCACCTTGCTCGCCCTTCACCACCATGCTCGCCCTTCACCACCATGCTCGCCCTTCACCACCTTGCTCGCCCTTCACCACCATGCTCGCCCTTCACCACCATGCTCGCCCTTCACCACCATGCTCGCCCTTCACCACCATGCTCGCCCTTCACCACCTTGCTCGCCCTTCACCACCATGCTCGCCCTTCACCACCTTGCTCGCCCTTCACCACCTTGCTCGCCCTTCACCACCATGCTCGCCCTTCACCATCTTGCTCGCCCTTCACCACCATGCTCGCCCTTCACCACCTTGCTCGCCCTTCACCACCATACTCGCCCTTCACCACCTTGCTCGCCCTTCACCACCATGCTCGCCCTTCACCACCATGCTCGCCCTTCACCACCTTGCTCGCCCTTCACCATGCTCGCCCTTCACCATCTTGCTCGCCCTTCACCACCATGCTCGCCCTTCACCACCTTGCTCGCCCTTCACCACCATGCTCGCCCTTCACCACCTTGCTCGCCCTTCACCACCATGCTCGCCCTTCACCACCATGCTCGCCCTTCACCACCATGCTCGCCCTTCACCACCATGCTCGCCCTTCACCACCTTGCTCGCCCTTCACCACCATGCTCGCCCTTCACCATGCTCGCCCTTCACCACCATGCTCGCCCTTCACCATCTTGCTCGCCCTTCACCACCATGCTCGCCCTTCACCACCATGCTCGCCCTTCACCATCATGCTCGCCCTTCACCACCATGCTCGCCCTTCACCACCATGCTCGCCCTTCAAAACCTTGCTCGCCCTTCACCACCATGCTCGCCCTTCACCACCTTGCTCGCCCTTCACCACCTTACTCGCCCTTCACCACCATGCTCGCCCTTCACCACCATGCTCGCCCTTCACCACCATGCTCGCCCTTCACCACCATGCTCGCCCTTCACCCCCTCGCTCGCCCTTCACCCCCCCCCTCGCTCGCCCTTCACCCCCTCGCTCGCCCTTCACCCCCCCCTCGCTCGCCTTTTACCTCCTCGCTCGCCCTTCACCCCCCTCGCTCGCCCTTCACCACCATGCTCGCCCTTCACCACCATGCTCGCCCTTCACCACCATGATCGCGCTTCACCATGATCGCCCTTCACCACCTTGCTCGCCCTTCACCACCTCGCTCGCCATTCACCACATTGCTCGCCCTTCACCACCTCGCTCGCCCTTCACCCCCTCGCTCGCCCTTCACCCCCCCTCGCTCGCCCTTCACCCCCTCGCTCGCCCTTCACCCCCCCTAGCTCCCCTTTTACCTCCTCGCTCGCCCTTCACCCCCCTCGCTCGCCCTTCACCACCTCGCTCGCCATTCACCACCATGCTCGCCCTTCACCCCCCTCGCTCGCCCTTCACCACCTCGCTCGCCCTTCACCACCTTGCTCGCCCTTCACCACCATGCTCGCCCTTCACCACCATGCTCGCCCTTCACCACCATGCTCGCCCTTCACCACCATGCTTGCCTTCACCACCATGCTCGCCCTTCACCACCATGCTCGCCCTTCACCACCTTGCTCGCCCTTCACCACCATGCTTGCCCTTCACCACCTCGCTCGCCATTCACCACCTCGCTCGCCCTTCACCACCTTGCTCGCCCTTCACCACCATGCTCGCCCTTCACCACCTTGCTCGCCCTTCACCACCTTGCTCGCCCTTCACCACCATGCTCGCCCTTCACCTTGCTCGCCCTTCACCACCTTGCTCGCCCTTCACCACCATGCTCGCCCTTCACCACCTTGCTCGCCCTTCACCATGCTCGCCCTTCACCACCTTGCTCGCCCTTCACCACCATGCTCGCCCTTCACCTTGCTCGCCCTTCACCACCTTGCTCGCCCTTCACCACCATGCTCGCCCTTCACCACCTTGCTCGCCCTTCACCACCTTGCTTGCCCTTCACCACCTTGCTCGCCCTTCACCACTATGCTCGCCCTTCACCACCTTGCTCGCCCTTCACCAACTTGCTCGCCCTTCACCACCATGCTCGCCCTTCACCACCTTGCTCGCCCTTCACCACCTTGCTCGCCCTTCACCACCTTGCTTGCCCTTCACCACCTTGCTCGCCCTTCACCACTATGCTCGCCCTTCACCACCTTGCTCGCCCTTCACCACCTTGCTCGCCCTTCACCACCATGCTCGCCCTTCACCACCTTGCTCGCCCTTCACCACCATGCTCGCCCTTCACCACCTTGCTCGCCCTTCACCACCTCGCTCGCCATTCACTACCTTATTCGCCCTTCACCACCTTGCTCGCCCTTCACCCTCTCGCTCGCCCTTCACCCCCTCGCTCGCCCTTCACCCCCCCTCGCTCGCCCTTCACCCCCTCGCTCGCCCTTCACCCCCTCGCTCGCCCTTCACCCCCTCGCTCGCCCTTCACCCCCCCTCGCTCGCCTTTTACCTCCTCGCTCGCCCTTCTCCCCCCTCGCTCGCCCTTCACCTCGCTCGCCCTTCACCACCTTGCTCGTTCTTCACCACCATGCTCGCCCATCACCACCATGCTCGCCCTTCACCACCATGCTCGCCCTTCACCACCTCGCTCGCCATTCACCACCTCGCTCGCCCTTCACCACCTTGCTCGCCCTTCACCACCATGCTCGCCCTTCACCACCTTGCTCGCCCTTCACCACCTTGCTCGCCCTTCACCACCATGCTCGCCCTTCACCTTGCTCGCCCTTCACCACCTTGCTCGCCCTTCACCACCATGCTCGCCCTTCACCACCTTGCTCGCCCTTCACCATGCTCGCCCTTCACCACCTTGCTCGCCCTTCACCACCATGCTCGCCCTTCACCTTTCTCGCCCTTCACCACCTTGCTCGCCCTTCACCACCATGCTCGCCCTTCACCACCTTGCTCGCCCTTCACCACCTTGCTTGCCCTTCACCACCTTGCTCGCCCTTCACCACTATGCTCGCCCTTCACCACCTTGCTCGCCCTTCACCAACTTGCTCGCCCTTCACCACCATGCTCGCCCTTCACCACCTTGCTCGCCCTTCACCACCTTGCTCGCCCTTCACCACCTTGCTTGCCCTTCACCACCTTGCTCGCCCTTCACCACTATGCTCGCCCTTCACCACCTTGCTCGCCCTTCACCACCTTGCTCGCCCTTCACCACCATGCTCGCCCTTCACCACCTTGCTCGCCCTTCACCACCATGCTCGCCCTTCACCACCTTGCTCGCCCTTCACCACCTCGCTCGCCATTCACTACCTTATTCGCCCTTCACCACCTTGCTCGCCCTTCACCCTCTCGCTCGCCCTTCACCCCCTCGCTCGCCCTTCACCCCCCCTCGCTCGCCCTTCACCCCCTCGCTCGCCCTTCACCCCCTCGCTCGCCCTTCACCCCCTCGCTCGCCCTTCACCCCCCCTCGCTCGCCTTTTACCTCCTCGCTCGCCCTTCACCCCCCCTCGCTCGCCTTTTACCTCGCTCGCCCTTCACCACCTTGCTCGTTCTTCACCACCATGCTCGCCCATCACCACCATGCTCGCCCTTCACCACCATGCTCGCCCTTCACCACCATGCTCGCCTTCACCACCATGCTCGCCCTTCACCACCATGCTCGCCCTTCACCATCTTGCTCGCCCTTCACCACCATGCTCGCCCTTCACCACCTCGTTCGCCATTCACCACCTTGCTCGCCCTTCACCACCTTGCTCGCCCTTCACCACCATGCTCGCCTTTCACCAGCATGCTCGCCCTTCACCACCATGCTCGCCCTTCACCACCATGCTCGCCCTTCACCACAATGCTCGCCCTTCACCACCTTGCTCGCCCTTCACCACCATGCTCGCCCTTCACCACCATGCTCGCCCTTCACCACCATGCTCGCCCTTCACCACCTTGCTCGCCCTTCACCATCATGCTCGCCCTTCACCACCATGCTCGCCCTTCACCACCATGCTCGCCCTTCACCACCATGCTCGCCCTTCACCACCATGCTCGCCCTTCACCACCATGCTCGCCCTTCACCACCTTGCTCGCCCTTCACCACCATGCTCGCCCTTCACCATGCTCGCCCTTCACCACCATGCTCGCCCTTCACCATCTTGCTCGCCCTTCACCACCATGCTCGCCCTTCACCACCATGCTCGCCCTTCACCATCATGCTCGCCCTTCACCACCATGCTCGCCCTTCACCACCATGCTCGCCCTTCAAAACCTTGCTCGCCCTTCACCACCATGCTCGCCCTTCACCACCTTGCTCGCCCTTCACCACCTTACTCGCCCTTCACCACCATGCTCGCCCTTCACCACCATGCTCGCCCTTCACCACCATGCTCGCCCTTCACCACCATGCTCGCCCTTCACCCCCTCGCTCGCCCTTCACCCCCCCTCGCTCGCCCTTCACCCCCTCGCTCGCCCTTCACCCCCCCTTGCTCGCCTTTTACCTCCTCGCTCGCCCTTCACCCCCCTCGCTCGCCCTTCACCACCATGCTCGCCCTTCACCACCATGCTCGCCCTTCACCACCATGCTCGCCCTTCACCACCATGATCGCCCTTCACCACCTTGCTCGCCCTTCACCACCTCGCTCGCCATTCACCACATTGCTCGCCCTTCACCACCTCGCTCGCCCTTCACCCCCTCGCTCGCCCTTCACCCCCCCCCTCGCTCGCCCTTCACCCCTCGCTCGCCCTTCACCCCCCCCTAGCTCCCCTTTTACCTCCTCGCTCGCCCTTCACCCCCCTCGCTCGCCCTTCACCACCTCGCTCGCCATTCACCACCATGCTCGCCCTTCACCCCCCTCGCTCGCCCTTCACCACCTCGCTCGCCCTTCACCACCTTGCTCGCCCTTCACCACCATGCTCGCCCTTCACCACCATGCTCGCCCTTCACCACCATGCTCGCCCTTCACCACCATGCTTGCCTTCACCACCATGCTCGCCCTTCACCACCATGCTCGCCCTTCACCACCTTGCTCGCCCTTCACCAGCATGCTCGCCCTTCACCACCTCGCTCGCCATTCACCACCTCGCTCGCCCTTCACCACCTTGCTCGCCCTTCACCACCATGCTCGCCCTTCACCACCTTGCTCGCCCTTCACCACCTTGCTCGCCCTTCACCACCATGCTCGCCCTTCACCTTGTTCGCCCTTCACCACCTTGCTCGCCCTTCACCACCATGCTCGCCCTTCACCACCTTGCTCGCCCTTCATCACCATGCTCGCCCTTCACCACCTTGCTCGCCCTTCACCATGCTCGCCCTTCACCACCTTGCTCGCCCTTCACCACCATGCTCGCCCTTCACCTTGCTCGCCCTTCACCACCTTGCTCGCCCTTCACCACCATGCTCGCCCTTCACCACCTTGCTCGCCCTTCACCACCTTGCTCGCCCTTCACCACCTTGCTCTCCCTTCACCACCTTGCTTGCCCTTCACCACCTTGCTCGCCCTTCACCACTATGCTCGCCCTTCACCACCTTGCTCGCCCTTCACCACCTTGCTCGCCCTTCACCACCATGCTCGCCCTTCACCACCTTGCTCGCCCTTCACCACCATGCTCGCCCTTCACCACCTTGCTCGCCCTTCACCACCTTGCTCGCCCTTCACCACCATGCTCGCCCTTCACCACCATGCTCGCCCTTCACCACCTTGCTCGCCCTTCACCACCTTGCTCGCCCTTCACCACCTTGCTCGCCCTTCACCACTTGCACGCCCTTCACCACCTTGCTCGCCCTTCACCACCATGCTCGCCCTTCACCACCCTGCTCGCCCTTCACCACCATGCTCGCCCTTCACCACCATGCTCGCCCTTCACCACCTTGCTCGCCCTTCACCACTTTGCACGCCCTTCACCACCTTGCTCGCCCTTCACCACCATGCTCGCCCTTCACCACCTTGCTCGCCCTTCACCACCATGCTCGCCCTTCACCTTGCTCGCCCTTCACCACCTTGCTCGCCCTTCACCACCATGCTCGCCCTTCACCTTGCTCGCCCTTCACCACCATGCTCGCCCTTCACCACCTTGCTCGCCCTTCACCACCATGCTCGCCCTTCACCACCTTGCTCGCCCTTCACCACCATGCTCGCCCTTCACCACCATGCTCGCCCTTCACCACCATGCTCGCCCTTCACCTTGCTCGCCCTTCACCACCATGCTCGCCCTTCACCACCTTGCTCGCCCTTCACCACCTTGCTCGCCCTTCACCACCATGCTCGCCCTTCACCACCATGCTCGCCCTTCACCACCATGCTCGCCCTTCACCACCATGCTCGCCCTTCACCACCATGCTCGCCCTTCACCACCCTGCTCGCCCTTCACCACCATGCTCGCCCTTCACCACCATGCTCGCCCTTCACCACCATGCTCGCCCTTCACCACCATGCTCGCCCTTCACCACCATGCTCGCCCTTTCACCACCTTGCTCGCCCTTCACCACCATGCTCGCCCTTCACCACCATGCTCGCCCTTCACCACCATGCTCGCCCTTCACCACCTTGCTCGCCCTTCACCACCATGCTCGCCCTTCACCACCATGCTCGCCCTTCACCACCATGCTCGCCCTTCACCATTATGCTCGCCCTTCACCACCATGCTCGCCCTTCACCACCATGCTCGCCCTTCACCACCTTGCTCGCCCTTCACCACCTTGCTCGCCCTTCACCACCATGCTCGCCCTTCACCCCCCTCGCTCGCCCTTCACCCCCTCGCTCGCCCTTCACCCCCCCTCGCTCGCCCTTCACCCCCTCGCTCGCCCTTCACCCCCCTCGCTCGCCTTTTACCTCCTCGCTCGCCCTTCACCCCCCTCGCTCGCCCTTCACCAACCATGCTCGCCCTTCACCACCATGCTCGCCCTTCACCACCATGCTCGCCCTTCACCACCTTGCTCGCCCTTCACCACCTCGCTCGCTATTCACTACCTTATTCGCCCTTCACCACCTTGCTCGCCCTTCACCCCCCTCGCTCGCCCTTCACCCCCTCGCTCGCCCTTCACCCCCCCTCGCTCGCCCTTCACCCCCTCGCTCGCCCTTCACCCCCGTCGCTCGCCCTTCACCCCCCCTCGCTCGCCTTTACCTCCTCGCTCGCTCTTCACCCCCCTCGCTCGCCCTTCACCACCTCGCTCACCCTTCACCACCTTGCTCGCCCTTCACCACCATGCTCGCCCTTCACCACAATGCTCGCCCTTCACCTCCATGCTCGCCTTCACCACCATGCTCGCCCTTCACCACCATGCTCGCCCTTCACCATCTTGCTCGCCCTTCACCACCATGCTCGCCCTTCACCACCTCGTTCGCCATTCACCACCTTGCTCGCCCTTCACCACCTTGCTCGCCCTTCACCACCATGCTCGCCCTTCACCATGCTCGCCCTTCACCACCTTGCTCGCCCTTCACCACCTTGCTCGCCTTCACCACCATGCTCGCCCTTCACCTTGCTCGCCCTTCACCACCATGCTCGCCCTTCACCACCATGCTCGCCCTTCACCACCTTGCTCGCCCTTCACCACCATGCTCGCCCTTACCATGCTCGCCCTTCACCACTTTGCTCGCCCTTCACCACCTTGCTCGCCCTTCACCACCATGCTGCGCCCTTCACCACCTCGCTCGCCCTTCACCCCCCCTCCCCCCTCGCTCGCCCTTCACCCCCCCTCGCTCGCCCTTCACACCCCCTCGCTCGCCCTTGACCACCATGCTCGCCCTTCACCTCCATGCTCGCCCTTGACCACCATGCTCGCCCTTGACCACCGTGCTCGCCCTTCACCACCATGCTCGCCCTTCACCACCATGCTCGCCTTTCACCAGCATGCTCGCCCTTCACCACCATGCTCGCCCTTCACCACCTTGCTCGCCCTTCACCACCATGCTCGCCCTTCACCACCATGCTCGCCCTTCACCACCTTGCTCGCCCTTCACCACCATGCTCGCCCTTCACCACCATGCTCGCCCTTCACCACCATGCTCGCCCTTCACCACCATGCTCGCCCTTCACCACCTTGCTCGCCCTTCACCACCATGCTCGCCCTTCACCACCTTGCTCGCCCTTCACCACCTTGCTCGCCCTTCACCACCATGCTCGCCCTTCACCATCTTGCTCGCCCTCACCACCATGCTCGCCCTTCACCACCTTGCTCGCCTTCACCACCATACTCGCCCTTCACCACCTTGCTCGCCCTTCACCACCATGCTCGCCCTTCACCACCATGCTCGCCCTTCACCACCTTGCTCGCCCTTCACCATGCTCGCCCTTCACCATCTTGCTCGCCCTTCACCACATGCTCGCCCTTCACCACCTTGCTCGCCCTTCACCACCATGCTCGCCCTTCACCACCTTGCTCGCCCTTCACCACCATGCTCGCCCTTCACCACCTTGCTCGCCCTTCACCACCATGCTCGCCCTTCACCACCTTGCTCGCCCTTCACCATGCTCGCCCTTCACCACCTTGCTCGCCCTTCACCACCTTGCTCGCCCTTCACCACCATACTCGCCCTTCACCACAATGCTCGCCCTTCACCACCATGCTCGCCCTTCACCACCCTGCTCGCCCTTCACCTCCTTGCTCGCCCTTCACCACCATGCTCGCCCATCACCACCATGCTCGCCCTTCACCACAATGCTCGCCCTTCACCACCATGCTCGCCCTTCACCACCCTGCTCGCCCTTCACCACCCTGCTCGCCCTTCACCACCATGCTCGCCCTTCACCACCATGCTCGCCCTTCACCACCATGCTCGCCCTTCACCACCATGCTCGCCCTTCACCACCTTGCTCGCCCTTCACCACCAATGCTCGCCCCTTCACCACCATGCTCGCCCTTCACCACCTTGCTCGCCCTTCACCACCATGCTCGCCCTTCACCACCATGCTCGCCCTTCACCACCTTGCTCGCCCTTCACCACCATGCTCGCCCTTCACCACCATGCTCGCCCTTCACCACCATGCTCGCCCTTCACCACCTTGCTCGCCCTTCACCACCATGCTCGCCCTTCACCATCTTGCTCGCCCTTCACCACCATGCTCGCCCTTCACCACCTTGCTCGCCCTTCACCATCATACTCGCCCTTCACCACCTTGCTCGCCCTTCACCACCATGCTCGCCCTCACCACCATGCTCGCCCTTCACCACCTTGCTCGCCCTTCACCATGCTCGCCCTTCACCACCTTGCTCGCCCTTCACCACCATGCTCGCCCTTCACCACCTTGCTCGCCCTTCACCACCATGCTCGCCCTTCACCACCATTGCTCGCCCTTCACCACAATGCTCGCCCTTCACCACCATGCTCGCCCTTCACCACCTGCTCGCCTTCACCATGCTCGCCCTTCACCACCTTGCTCGCCCTTCACCACCTTGCTCGCCCTTCACCACCATGCTCGCCCTTCACCACAATGCTCGCCCTTCACCACCATGCTCGCCCTTCAACCACCCTGCTCGCCCTTCACCACCTTGCTCGCCCTTCACCATGCTCGCCCTTCACCACCTTGCTCGCCCTTCACCACCATGCTCGCCCTTCACCACCATGCTCGCCCTTCACCACAATGCTCGCCCTTCACCACCATGCTCGCCCTTCACCACCCTGCTCGCCTTCACCACCATGCTCGCCCTCACCACAATGCTCGCCCTTCACCACCATGCTCGCCCTTCACCACCATGCTCGCCCTTCACCACCTTGCTCGCCCTTCACCACCATGCTCGCCCTTCACCACCATGCTCGCCCTTCACCACCATGCTCGCCCTTCACCACCTTGCTCGCCCTTCACCACCATGCTCGCCCTTCACCACCATGCTCGCCCTTCACCTTGCTCGCCCTTCACCATGCTCGCCCTTCACCACCTTGCTCGCCCCTTCACCACCTTGCTCGCCCCTTCACCACCATGCTCGCCCCTTCACCCCCTCGCTCGCCCTTCACCCCCTCGCTCGCCCTTCACCCCCCTCGCTCGCCCTTCACCCCCCTCGCTCGCCCTTCACCCCTCGCTCGCACCTTCACCCCCTCTCGCTCGCCTTTTACCTCCTCGCTCGCCCTTCACCCCCCTCGCTCGCCCTTCACCACCATGCTCGCCCCTTCACCACCATGCTCGCCCTTCACCACCATGCTCGCCCTTCACCACCATTCTCGCCCTTCACCACCTTGCTCGCCCTTCACCACCTCGCTCGCCATTCACTACCTTATTCGCCTTCACCACCTTGCTCGCCCTTCACCCCCTCGCTCGCCCTTCACCCCCTCGCTCGCCCTTCACCCCCCCCTCGCTCGCCCTTCACCCCCTCGCTCGCCCTTCACCCCCTCGCTCGCCCTTCACCCCCTCGCTCGCCCTTCACCCCCCTCGCTCGCCTTTTACCTCCTCGCTCGCCCTTCACCCCCCTCGCTCGCCCTTCACCACCTCGCTCGCCCTTCACCACCTTGCTCGCCTTCACCACCATGCTCGCCCATCACCACCATGCTCGCCCTTCACCCACCATGCTCGCCCTTCACCACCATGCTCGCCTTCACCACCATGCTCGCCCTTCACCACCATGCTCGCCCTTCACCATCTTGCTCGCCCTTCACCACCATGCTCGCCTTCACCACCTCGTTCGCCATTCACCACCTTGCTCGCCCTTCACCGCCTTGCTCGCCCTTCACCACCATGCTCGCCCTTCACCACCATGCTCGCCCCTTCACCACCTTGCTCGCCCTTCACCACCTTGCTCGCCCTTCACCACCATGCTCGCCCTTCACCTTGCTCGCCCTTCACCACCATGCTCGCCCTTCACCACCATGCTCGCCCTTCACCAACCTTGCTCGCCCTTCACCACCATGCTCGCTCTTCACCACCATGCTCGCCCTTCACCACCTTGCTCGCCCTTCACCACCTTGCTCGCCCTTCACCACCATGCTCGCCCTTCACCACCTTGCTCGCCCTTCACCCCCCCTCCCCCCTCGCTCGCCCTTCACCCCCCCTCGCTCGCCCTTCACACCCCCCTCGCTCGCCCTTGACCACTATGCTCGCCCTTCACCACCTTGCTCGCCCTTCACCACCATGCTCGCCCTTCACCACCTTGCTCGCCCTTCACCCCCCTCCCCCCTCGCTCGCCCTTCACCCCCCCTCCCCCCTCGCTCGCCCTTCACCCCCCCCTCGCTCGCCCTTCACACCCCCTCGCTCGCCCTTGAACCACCATGCTCGCCCTTCACCTCCATGCTCGCCCTTGACTACCATGCTCGCCCTTCACCACCGTGCTCGCCCTTCACCACCATGCTCGCCCTTCACCACCATGCTCGCCTTTCACCAGCATGCTCGCCCTTCACCACCTTGCTCGCCCTTCACCACCTTGCTCGCCCTTAACCACCATGCTCGCCCTTCACCACCATGCTCGCCCTTCACCACTTTGCTCGCCCTTCACCACCATGCTCGCCCTTCACCACCATGCTCGCCCTTCACCACCATGCTCGCCCTTCACCACCTTGCTCGCCCTTCACCACCATGCTCGCCCTTCTCCACCTTGCTCGCCCTTCACTACCTTGCTCGCCCTTCACCACCATGCTCGCCCTTCACCACCTTGCTCGCCCTTCACCACCTCGCTCGCCCTTCACCACCTTGCTCGCCCTTCACCATACTCGCCCTTCACCACCTTGCTCGCCCTTCACCACCATGCTCGCCCTTCACCACCATGCTCGCCCTTCACCACCTTGCTCGCCCTTCACCATGCTCGCCCTTCACCACCTTGCTCGCCCTTCACCACCATGCTCGCCCTTCACCACCTTGCTCGCCCTTCACCACCTTGCTCGCCCTTCACCACCATGCTCGCCCTTCACCACCATACTCGCTCTTCACCACAATGCTCGCCCTTCACCACCTTGCTCGCCCTTCACCACCATGCTCGCCCTTCACCACCATGCTCGCCCTTCACCTTGCTCGCCCTTCACCACCAATGCTCGCCCTTCACCACCATGCTCGCCCTTCACCACCATGCTCGCCCTTCACCACCATGCTCGCCCTTCACCACCATGCTCGCCCTTCACCACCATGCTCGCCCTTCACCACCTTGCTCGCCCTTCACCACCTTGCTCGCCCTTCACCATGCTCGCCCTTCACCACCATGCTCGCCCTTCACCACCATTGCTCGCCCTTCACCACCTTGCTCGCCCTTCACCACCATGCTCGCCCTTCACCACCATGCTCGCCCTTCACCACCATGCTCGCCCTTCACCACCATGCTCGCCCTTCACCACCATGCTCGCCCTTCACCACCTTGCTCGCCCATCACCACCATGCTCGCCCTTCACCACCATGCTCGCCCTTCACCACCTTGCTCGCCCTTCACCACCTTGCTCGCCCTTCACCACCATGCTCGCCCTTCACCACCATGCTCGCCCTTCACCACCATGCTCGCCCTTCACCACCATGCTCACCCTTTACCACCTCGCTCGCCCTTCACCCCCCTCGCTCGCCCTTCACCCCCTCGCTCGCCCTTCACCCCCCCTTGCTCGCCCTTCACCTTGCTCGCCCTTCACCACCTCGCTCGCCATTCACCACCTTGCTCGCCCTTCACCACCATGCTCGCCCTTCACCACCATGCTCGCCCTTCACCACCATGCTCGCCCTTCACCACCTTGCTCGCCCTTCACCACCTTGCTCGCACTTCACCACCATGCTCGCCCTTCACCACCATGCTCGCCCTTCACCACCATGCTCGCCCTTCACCACCTTGCTCGCCCTTCACCACCATGCTCGCCCTTCACCACCATGCTCGCCCTTCACCACCATGCTCGCCCTTCACCACTATGCTCACCCTTCACCACCATGCTCGCCCTTCACCACCTTGCTCGCCCTTCACCACCATGCTCGCCCTTCACCACCATGCTCGCCCTTCACCTTGCTCGCCCTTCACCACCATTGCTCGCCCTTCACCACCCATGCTCGCCCTTCACCACCATGCTCGCTCTTCACCACCATGCTCGCCCTTCACCACCATGCTCACCCTTTACCACCTCGCTCGCCCTTCACCCCCCCTCGCTCGCCCTTCACCCCCTCGCTCGCCCTTCACCCCCCCTTGGCTCGCCCTTCACCTTGCTCGCCCTTCACCACCTCGCTCGCCATTCACCACCTTGCTCGCCCTTCACCACCATGCTCGCCTTCACCCCCTCGCTCGCCCTTCACCCCCCCTCGCTCGCCCTTCACCCCCTCGCTCGCCCTTCACCCCCTCGCTCGCCTTTTACCTCCTTGCTCGCCCTTCACCTTGCTCGCCCTTCACCTTGCTCGCCCTTCACCACCTTGCTCGCCCTTCACCACCTTGCTCGCCCTTCACCACCATGCTCGCCCTTCACCACCATGCTCGCCTTCACCATCATGCTCGCCCTTCACCACCATGCTCGCCCTTCACCACCATGCTCGCCCTTCACCACCTTGCTCGCCCTTCACCACCATGCTCGCCCTTCACCACCTTGCTCGCCCTTCACCTTGCTCGCCCTTCACCACCATGCTCGCCCTTCACCACTATGCTCGCCCTTCACCACCATGCTCGCCCTTCACCACCATGCTCGCCCTTCACCACCATGCTCGCCCTTCACCACCATGCTCGCCCTTCACCACCATGCTCGCCCTTCACCACCATGCTCGCCCTTCACCACCTTGCTCGCCCTTCAACCATGCTCGCCCTTCACCACCATGCTCGCCCTTCGCCACCATGCTCGCCCTTCACCACCATGCTCGCCCTTCACCACCTTGCTCGCCCTTCACCACCATGCTCGCCCTTCACCACCTTGCTCGCCCTTCACCACCATGCTCGCCCTTCACCCCTCGCTCGCCCTTCACCCCTCGCTCGCCTTCACCCCCCCTCGCTCGCCCTTCACCCATTCGCTCGCCCTTCACCCCCCTCGCTCGCCTTTTACCTCCTCGCTCGCCCTTCACCCCTCGCTCGCCCTTCACCACCATGCTCGCTCTTCACCACCATGCTCGCCCTTCACCACCATGCTCGCCCTTCACCACCATGATCGCCCTTCACCACCTTGCTCGCCCTTCACCACCTCGCTCGCCATTCACCACATTGCTCGCCCTTCACACCTTGCTCGCCCTTCACCCCCTCGCTCGCCCTTCACCCCCTCGCTCGCCCTTCACCCCCCTCGCTTGCCCTTCACCCCCTCGCTCGCCCTTCACCCCCCCCCTAGCTCGCCTTTTACCTCCTCGCTCGCCCTTCACCCCCTCGCTCGCCCTTCACCACCTCGCTCGCCATTCACCACCACCATCGCCACCTCTCGCCCTTCACCCCCTCCGCTCGCCCTTCACCACCTCGCTCGCCCTTCACCACCTTGCTCGCCCTTCACCACCATGCTCGCCCTTCACCACCATGCTCGCCCTTCACTACCATGCTCGCCCTTCACCACCATGCTGCCTTCACCACCATGCTCGCCCTTCACCACCATGCTCGCTCTTCACCACCTTGCTCGCCCTTCACCACCATGCTCGCCCTTCACCACCTCGCTCGCCATTCACCACCTCGCTCGCCCTTCACACCTTGCTCGCCCTTCACCATGCTCGCCCTTCACCACCTTGCTCGCCCTTCACCACCTTGCTCGCCTTCACCACCATGCTCGCCCTTCACCATCTTGCTCGCCCTTCACCACCTTGCTCGCCCTTCACCACCATGCTCGCCCTTCACCTTGCTCGCCCTTCACCACCATGCTCGCCCTTCACCACCATGCTCGCCCTTCACCACCTTGCTCGCCCTTCACCACCATGCTCGCCCTTCACCACCATGCTCGCCCTTCACCACCATGCTCGCCCTTCACCACCTTGCTCGCCCTTCACCACCTTGCTCGCCCTTCACCACCATGCTCGCCCTTCACCACCTTGCTCGCCCTTCACCACCTTGCTCGCCCTTCACCACCTTGCTCGCCCTTCACCACCTTGCTCGCCCTTCACCACCTTGCTTGCCCTTCACCACCTTGCTCGCCCTTCACCACTATGCTCGCCCTTCACCACCTTGCTCGCCCTTCACCACCTTGCTCGCCCTTCACCACCATGCTCGCCCTTCACACCTTGCTCGCCCTTCACCACCATGCTCGCCCTTCACCACCTTGCTCGCCTTCACCACCTTGCTCGCCCTTCACCACCATGCTCGCCCTTCACCACCATGCTCGCCCTTCACCACCATGCTCGCCCTTCACCACCTTGCTCGCCCTTCACCACCTTGCTCGCCCTTCACCACCTTGCTCGCCCTTCACCTTGCTCGCCCTTCACCACTTGCACGCCCTTCACCACCTTGCTCGCCCTTCACCACCATGCTCGCCCTTCACCACCTTGCTCGCCCTTCACCACCATGCTCGCCCTTCACCACCATGCTCGCCCTTCACCACCTTGCTCGCCCTTCACCACCATG
Organism: Procambarus clarkii; assembly: GCF_040958095.1. Taxonomy (NCBI): domain Eukaryota; kingdom Metazoa; phylum Arthropoda; class Malacostraca; order Decapoda; family Cambaridae; genus Procambarus; species Procambarus clarkii. The sequence goes on from NW_027190799.1 coordinate 25,517, forward strand.
CTCGCCCTTCACCACCTTGCTCGCCCTTCACCACCATGCTCGCCCTTCACCACCATGCTCGCCCTTCACCACCTTGCTCGCCCTTCACCACCATGCTCGCCCTTCACCACCATGCTCGCCCTTCACCACCATGCTCGCCCTTCACCACCATGCTCGCCCTTCACCATGCTCGCCCTCACACCATGCTCGCCCTTCACCATGCTCGCCCTTACCACCATGCTCGCCCTTCACCACCATGCTCGCCCTTCACACCATGCTCGCCCTTCACCACATGCTCGCCTTCACCATGCTCGCCCTTCACCACCATGCTCGCCCTTCACCACCTTGCTCGCCCTTCACCACCATGCTCGCCCTTCACCACCATGCTCGCCCTTCACCACCATGCTCGCCCTTCACCACCATGCTCGCCCTTCACCACCATGCTCGCCCTTCACCACCTGCTCGCCCTTCACCACCATGCTCGCCCTTCACCACCATGCTCGCCCTTCACCACCTTGCTCGCCCTTCACCACCATGCTCGCCCTTCACCCCTCGCTCGCCCTTCACCCCTCGCTCGCCCTTCACCCCCCTCGCTCGCCCTTCCCCCCGCTCGCCCTTCACCTTGCTCGCCCTTCACCACCTGCTCGCCCTTCACCACCTTGCTCGCCTTCACCACCTGCTCGCCCTTCACACCATGCTCGCCCTTCACCACCTGCTCGCCTTCACCACCATGCTCGCCCTTCACCCCCGCTCGCCCTTCACCACCTCGCTCGCCTTTCTCCTCACTCGCCTCACCCTTGCTCGCCCTTCACCA
>NW_027190800.1:0-26279 GCF_040958095.1 Procambarus clarkii
GGAGGGTGGAAAAAAGAAGGAGCCGGTACGGGAGGAGGGAGTTTGGGAAAACGATAGGAGACGGAGTGGGGAGTATGTAGATAGATTAATGGTTAGATAGATGAGTAGATGGATAGATGGAAAGAGAAGTAGATGAATAAATAGATTGATAGATAAGTAGAATGATAAATGGATAGATTAATGGAAAATGAGTTAGTAGGATCGTCGGATACAAATAGATAGAGAGATAGATATAAATAGTAATAGATAGATATATGGATGGATACGTTGATTGATAAATATATACATTGACGGATAGACGGATCCATAGATGAGTTGATGGATGAAAAGACAGATGAGTAGATGGATGGATAAACAGTCGAGTAGATGGACGGATACATAGTAAGATAGATGTATATAATGAAAAATTGTTGGTTTATGGGAAGATAGATTGATGGATTGACAATTATAAATAGATAAATAAAGGGCTACATTGATGGATACATTTGTGCTAGGTGAACAGGTGAATCAGGTTAAAGAATATCTGCCGATTTCCTCTTGCGTCAACCGGGATTCGAACGAGGACCTTAAGAATTACAACCAATAAACTCTCTCCATTTAGACAGTTGGCTACTAGTTCGCGTGTGTGTGTGTGTGTACTCACCTATTTGTGCATGCGGGGGTTGAGCTATGGTTCTTTGGTCCCACCTCTCAACTGTCAATCAACTGGTGTACAGATTCCTGAGCCTACTGGGCTCAATCATATCTACATTTGAAACTGTGTATGGAGTCAGCCTCCACCACATCACTGCTTAATGCATTCCATCCGTTAACTACTCTGACACTGAAAAAGTTACTTCTAACGTCTCTGTGGCTCATGTGGGTACTCAGTTTCCACCTGTGTCCCCTTGTTTGCGTCCCACCAGTGTTGAATAGTTTATCCTTGTTTACCCGGTCGATTCCTCTGAGGGTTGTGTAGGTTGTGATCATGTCTCCCCTTACTCTTCTGTCTTCCAGTGCCGTAAGGTGCATTTCCCGCAGCCTTTCCTCGTAACTCATGCCTCTTAGTTCTGGGACTAGTCTAGTGGCATACCTTTGGACTTTTTCCTGCTTCATCTTCTGCTTGACAAGATACGGACTCCATGCTGGGGCCGCATACTCCAGGATTGGTCTTACATATGTGGTGTACAAGATTCTGAATGATTCCTTACACAGATTCCTGAAGGCTGTTCTGATGTTAGGCAGTCTCGCATATGCCGCAGACGTTATTCTTTTTATGTATGCTTCAGGAGACAGGTTTGGTGTGATATCAACTCCTAGATCTTTCTCTCAGTCCGTTTCATTAAGTTCTTCATCTCCTATTCTGTATCCTGTGTCTGGCCTCCTGTTTCCACTGTGTGTGTGTGTGTGTATGCGTGTGTGTTAGTGAGAAATAAATGTAGTTGATATAAAAGAGGAAAAATACATTTGTTAGAAAGGCGGGGTCCAAGAGCTAATAACTCGATTTTGCAGACACAAATAATAAATACAAGGAATAAATACACACACACACACACATTAGTTGATAAAGGACTGTTTTGTGTGTATACCTATGTATACTATTGTCAGGAGCGACAGACAAGTGCAGCTATGTGTGTTTATGTGTACCTGCAATTGGACTGACATGTGTACGGTAATTATCTGTGTGTTAATTGTAAAAGGAACATATTAGTGAATGTTTTTTTTATGTAAATTGAATGACATATATACATGTACGCGTGTTTAGTGTTACTGTAATTTATAATGTTAGCGTGTGTACGTTTGAATGACATAGTGTCCCATCATTGTCACATTTTTTGTTACATGTTTACTATTGTCAGGAGCGACAGACAAGTGCAGCTATGTGTGTCTATGTGTACCTGCAATTGGACTGACACGTGTATGGTAATTATCTATCTGTCCATTGTTAAAGGAACATATTAGTGAATGTTTATTTATGTAAATTGATTGACATATGTACGTGTACGCGTGTTTAGTGGTACTGTAATTTACATACTTAACAGGTTTATGTTTGAATTAAATAGTATCCCATCATCGTCTCATTTTTTGTTACTATTTTGCTGTTCATTCTCAATCTCTCTGACTCCCGAGGACCATTTGTGCTCATGTGTGTTTATTAAAGGAAAATAATCATATTTTGTTTACAAAATAACTTGTATTTATTTTCCAAAAAAATGTTTTCAAAGAAAAAGTAATTGTCTAGTAAGCATTCATTTTTCTAACATACAAGACAGTTACTCACTACCTTACAGCAGTCAGGAACACTTTTGTTACTATCTCTTCACAGCGTCTTTTACATAAATACCCTATCTTAACAAATTCAATCATTAAATTCATAACTGGCAACCCCCTCGGCCCCCTCCCCCACAGGTCCAAGGCCACCGAGTGACTAACCCCACACCAATTCCCCAACCCAGGAAGCATCATTCCTTTCCCCTAACCTCTCCCAAATTATGTTTTTGACGAGTACACGCACTACGGGGCCTGACAGCTGAGTAGACAGCGCTCTCAACTCGTAATCCTAGCGTCCGTGTTCGATCCTCCGGTGATGGCAGAAACGAAACTGGGCAGTTTCTTTCACTGTTGTTCCTGTACCTAGCAGTAAATAGGTACCAGGGATTTAAACAGCTGTTATGGGCTGCTTCCTCTGTGTGTGTGTGTGTGTGTGTGTGTGTGTACTCACCTAGTTGTACTTGCGGGGGTTGAGCTCTGGCTCTTTGGTCCGGAGTGTGTGGAAAAATTTGTGTTAGTTACAAGTTAGTAATAGTTGATGGTGAATACTAACCCAAGCACGATCTCGTATAATACACTACACACGCCAACCCCCCCTTCTCCCCCCAAATCACTCTACCTAAGTCATTAACAAATTAATACACATCAATTAATACACCAAAAATACTAACTATAAATAAAGGGTCCAAATTTGAGACAAACAGCGACTCCAGCGTGGTCTAGTCGGATGAGAACGTGTTCTCATCTGGATAGATTGCGATCGAGCCTGTCGGAACGGTTACGTAACTACAGGGCACTAATTTATGTGGTCCCCTCCTGTAGCTGCCTCTGTATCGAAAGGTTCTCTGGATAGCTGGAATTAGCCTGACTCCTAGTAAAGTAGGGAAGAGGTGAAATCCGTTGGGACCACGGACGGATACCTTGGATCCATTGACCTAGGGCAGGTCTAATCACCTGGGATTCGAACCCACGGTGGGAATAAGGGAAAAGAGTTGAAGGGAGGGACACAAATGGTTCCAGAAACCAAACTACACATAAACCCGGACACTCACACACACACACACACACAACACACACACACACACACACACACACTCACCAGGACACTCACAGGGACACTCACTCAGACACACATCCATAGACACAAACTGTAATAAGGAAGACCATCTGAGGGAACACAGATTGCCTCGTGGACCCACAGGTATACCCGAACACACACACTCACCCGGACACTCACAGGGACACTCACCCAGACACACATTCATAGACACATTCTCAGTCGACTTGAGAATGGTCAAGGACTTACCGAAACGTCGTCGTTCCTTCACCTTCTAGTGTGTGGTCTGGTCAACATACTTTAGCCGCGTTATTGTGACTCATCGCCTGCATCCATAGACACAAACTGTGATAAAGAAGACCATCTGAGGGGACACAGATGGCCTCGTGGACTCACAGGTATAACCGGACACACACTCACCCGAACACTCACACAGACACACATCTATACACAAAAACTGTGATAAGGGAGACCATCTGAGGGGACACAGATGGCCTCGTGGACCCACAGGTATAACCGGACAAACACTCCCCCAAACACTCACAGGGACACTCAAACAAACACACAGACAGACATCCATAGACACAAAAATAAATTTTTATACCGAAAATTTAAAAATTAATGATAAATAAGGCAACGAAACGAAAAAATAAATACAATTTAATCATAATATTTATATTACAACCCCCAAACTCATCCAGCTCCTTGGATTGCGGGCAGGAAGCATGGATGCTGTGAGCCATTCCTCTCTGGATCTCCACACTAAGGCGCTGAAAGAGAAAACTGACGGCTGTAGGGTCTCTAGTTGTTTCAATTAGCTTCGACCCCAGCTCCTTCAAAAAACTTGCAGCACTTTTACCCCAGGCACCAAGTGTCTCTGAGGCAATGGGGACAAAATTGTAGTAGTGATCAAGGTCTCCGTTTTTATGTGACTTGGCTGCTTCCCAGTGATTGGCAGCACCTCCTGCCTGAGCAGCACTGAAGTTAACATAGGTGTTGCCTAAAGTTGAAACGCAAGTGTAGTCCCACAATAACTGTCTACCATTCTTCCAGGGGTTCACCGTGATCCCATCTGGGCGACCAACAGGCTCATCAGAGTTGCGGGGCAATACGGAACGGGACTCTCTCTCTGCTGGACAACCTTCCGTGATAAGGCTTCTCTTTATAATGTCGTTAACATCGCAGTGTCTTGCATGCCATCCTCCTGTCCTTTGGCAGAGAAGGCCATGTCGTCCGTACCTGTCGGCCACTGCCTCGCCACCAAAACCCCTGTATTCGGTGTGGATTCGGGCAGTGAGGCGGAGAGCCACAGCCATTCAGAGGGCCTGTGGTGAGACGAGTGCTAGTAGCTGATATTGGGGGTTGCTAATAGCAAGTCCTCTGCATGGGGAGCTGCTACAGCTCTAAGTCGGGCAGTATCATGTGGTGTTGTCGCAGCTTACAGTAATGTTGGAGCTACTTTGTCGGCAATGGGGCGATCCCAACTGGATTGCTTATGGGATATATATATATATATATATATATATATATATATATATATATATATATATATATATATATATATATATATATATATATATATATATATATATATATATATATATATATATATATATATATATATATATATATATATATATATATATATATATATATATATATATATATATATATATATATATATATATATATATATATATATATATATATATATATATATATATGCTGGAGGCTGTAGCTATCCACAGATTTTTTTGAATATATTTATTATTATATTATTAAGGCTTATTTTACCAATTAGAGGGGAAATGGTCTGAGGTAGGGAACGGACATAGGATTGTAGGTGTAGACATTAGTTAAAGTATTTTGGAATAATTATTATTTATTCTCACCCCTCCCCCCCTCTCTCCCTGTTGATTCAATTAAGGTTAATTGTGAATTATTACTGGAGATGGTTGAAGACTTTTTTCGTAATCAGAAAAAATGATTTCCTTAAATTAAACACATAAAGTAGTTTAATTTTGGTCCTATTGATCCTAATTTTTGTAAGAGGGAAGAGGTACAAAGCCGGTGGGGGGGGGGGAGATTTAGAGGTGGTATAAAGAGGGAGAACAGGAGAAGAGGTGTAGGTGAGGTGAAAGAGGGATGAAGAGGGAGTGAAGGAGGTACTGGGGGAGGTAAGAGGACGATGAGAAGGACTGGTGCTGGGAGGGAGGACTACGGGAAGGGTAAGAAGGGAAGGACTAGCAGCGGGAGGGAGGGAGGGAAGGAAGACAGTAAGGAGGGCGAGAGTGAGAAACGGCGGAAGGAGTGAGAACGAAGGTAAAGAACTGCCCCGAGAGTTAAGACGATGGGAAGGGCGGGATGGAATAGGGGCGGGTATGGGAAGGGCAGAAGGAGGGAGGATGAGCAGGGTTACGGGAGGGTGGAAAAAAGAAGGAGCCGGTACGGGAGGAGGGAGTTTGGGAAAACGATAGGAGACGGAGTGGGGAGTATGTAGATAGATTAATGGTTAGATAGATGAGTAGATGGATAGATGGAAAGAGAAGTAGATGAATAAATAGATTGATAGATAAGTAGAATGATAAATGGATAGATTAATGGAAAATGAGTTAGTAGGATCGTCGGATACAAATAGATAGAGAGATAGATATAAATAGTAATAGATAGATATATGGATGGATACGTTGATTGATAAATATATACATTGACGGATAGACGGATCCATAGATGAGTTGATGGATGAAAAGACAGATGAGTAGATGGATGGATAAACAGTCGAGTAGATGGACGGATACATAGTAAGATAGATGTATATAATGAAAAATTGTTGGTTTATGGGAAGATAGATTGATGGATTGACAATTATAAATAGATAAATTAAGGGCTACATAGATGGATACATTTGTGCTAGGTGAACAGGTGAATCAGGTTAAAGAATATCTGCCGATTTCCTCTTGCGTCAACCGGGATTCGAACGAGGACCTTAAGAATTACAACCAATAAACTCTCTCCATTTAGACAGTTGGCTACTAGTTCGCGTGTGTGTGTGTGTGTACTCACCTATTTGTGCATGCGGGGGTTGAGCTATGGTTCTTTGGTCCCACCTCTCAACTGTCAATCAACTGGTGTACAGATTCCTGAGCCTACTGGGCTCAATCATATCTACATTTGAAACTGTGTATGGAGTCAGCCTCCACCACATCACTGCTTAATGCATTCCATCCGTTAACTACTCTGACACTGAAAAAGTTACTTCTAACGTCTCTGTGGCTCATGTGGGTACTCAGTTTCCACCTGTGTCCCCTTGTTTGCGTCCCACCAGTGTTGAATAGTTTATCCTTGTTTACCCGGTCGATTCCTCTGAGGGTTGTGTAGGTTGTGATCATGTCTCCCCTTACTCTTCTGTCTTCCAGTGCCGTAAGGTGCATTTCCCGCAGCCTTTCCTCGTAACTCATGCCTCTTAGTTCTGGGACTAGTCTAGTGGCATACCTTTGGACTTTTTCCTGCTTCATCTTCTGCTTGACAAGATACGGACTCCATGCTGGGGCCGCATACTCCAGGATTGGTCTTACATATGTGGTGTACAAGATTCTGAATGATTCCTTACACAGATTCCTGAAGGCTGTTCTGATGTTAGGCAGTCTCGCATATGCCGCAGACGTTATTCTTTTTATGTATGCTTCAGGAGACAGGTTTGGTGTGATATCAACTCCTAGATCTTTCTCTCAGTCCGTTTCATTAAGTTCTTCATCTCCTATTCTGTATCCTGTGTCTGGCCTCCTGTTTCCACTGTGTGTGTGTGTGTGTATGCGTGTGTGTTAGTGAGAAATAAATGTAGTTGATATAAAAGAGGAAAAATACATTTGTTAGAAAGGCGGGGTCCAAGAGCTAATAACTCGATTTTGCAGACACAAATAATAAATACAAGGAATAAATACACACACACACACACATTAGTTGATAAAGGACTGTTTTGTGTGTATACCTATGTATACTATTGTCAGGAGCGACAGACAAGTGCAGCTATGTGTGTTTATGTGTACCTGCAATTGGACTGACATGTGTACGGTAATTATCTGTGTGTTAATTGTAAAAGGAACATATTAGTGAATGTTTTTTTTATGTAAATTGAATGACATATATACATGTACGCGTGTTTAGTGTTACTGTAATTTATAATGTTAGCGTGTGTACGTTTGAATGACATAGTGTCCCATCATTGTCACATTTTTTGTTACATGTTTACTATTGTCAGGAGCGACAGACAAGTGCAGCTATGTGTGTCTATGTGTACCTGCAATTGGACTGACACGTGTATGGTAATTATCTATCTGTCCATTGTTAAAGGAACATATTAGTGAATGTTTATTTATGTAAATTGATTAACATATGTACGTGTACGCGTGTTTAGTGGTACTGTAATTTACATACTTAACAGGTTTATGTTTGAATTAAATAGTATCCCATCATCGTCTCATTTTTTGTTACTATTTTGCTGTTCATTCTCAATCTCTCTGACTCCCGAGGACCATTTGTGCTCATGTGTGTTTATTAAAGGAAAATAATCATATTTTGTTTACAAAATAACTTGTATTTATTTTCCAAAAAAATGTTTTCAAAGAAAAAGTAATTGTCTAGTAAGCATTCATTTTTCTAACATACAAGACAGTTACTCACTACCTTACAGCAGTCAGGAACACTTTTGTTACTATCTCTTCACAGCGTCTTTTACATAAATACCCTATCTTAACAAATTAAATCATTAAATTCATAACTGGCAACCCCCTCGGCCCCCTCCCCACAGGTCCAAGGCCACCGAGTGACTAACCCCACACCAATTCCCCAACCCAGGAAGCATCATTCCTTTCCCCTAACCTCTCCCAAATTATGTTTTTGACGAGTACACGCACTACGGGGCCTGACAGCTGAGTAGACAGCGCTCTCAACTCGTAATCCTAGCGTCCGTGTTCGATCCTCCGGTGATGGCAGAAACGAAACTGGGCAGTTTCTTTCACACTGTTGTTCCTGTTACCTAGCAGTAAATAGGTACCAGGGATTTAAACAGCTGTTATGGGCTGCTTCCTCTGTGTGTGTGTGTGTGTGTATGTGTGTGTGTGTGTGTGTGTGTACTCACCTAGTTGTACTTGCGGGGGTTGAGCTCTGGCTCTTTGGTCCGGAGTGTGTGGAAAAATTTGTGTTAGTTACAAGTTAGTAATAGTTGATGGTGAATACTAACCCAAGCACGATCTCGTATAATACACTACACACGCCAACCCCCCCTCTCTCCCCCCAAATCACTCTACCTAAGTCATTAACAAATTAATACACATCAATTAATACACCAAAAATACTAACTATAAATAAAGGGTCCAAATTTGAGACAAACAGCGACTCCAGCGTGGTCTAGTCGGATGAGAACGTGTTCTCATCTGGATAGATTGCGATCGAGCCTGTCGGAACGGTTACGTAACTACAGGGCACTAATTTATGTGGTCCCCTCCTGTAGCTGCCTCTGTATCGAAAGGTTCTCTGGATAGCTGGAATTAGCCTGACTCCTAGTAAAGTAGGGAAGAGGTGAAATCCGTTGGGACCACGGACGGATACCTTGGATCCATTGACCTAGGGCAGGTCTAATCACCTGGGATTCGAACCCACGGTGGGAATAAGGGAAAAGAGTTGAAGGGAGGGACACAAATGGTTCCAGAAACCAAACTACACATAAACCCGGACACTCACACACACACACACACACACACATACACACACACACACACACACACACACTCACCAGGACACTCACAGGGACACTCACTCAGACACACATCCATAGACACAAACTGTAATAAGGAAGACCATCTGAGGGAACACAGATTGCCTCGTGGACCCACAGGTATACCCGAACACACACACTCACCCGGACACTCACAGGGACACTCACCCAGACACACATTCATAGACACATTCTCAGTCGACTTGAGAATGGTCAAGGACTTACCGAAACGTCGTCGTTCCTTCACCTTCTAGTGTGTGGTCTGGTCAACATACTTTAGCCGCGTTATTGTGACTCATCGCCTGCATCCATAGACACAAACTGTGATAAAGAAGACCATCTGAGGGGACACAGATGGCCTCGTGGACTCACAGGTATAACCGGACACACACTCACCCGAACACTCACACAGACACACATCTATACACAAAAACTGTGATAAGGGAGACCATCTGAGGGGACACAGATGGCCTCGTGGACCCACAGGTATAACCGGACAAACACTCCCCCAAACACTCACAGGGACACTCAAACAAACACACAGACAGACATCCATAGACACAAAAATAAATTTTTATACCGAAAATTTAAAAATTAATGATAAATAAGGCAACGAAACGAAAAAATAAATACAATTTAATCATAATATTTATATTACAACCCCCAAACTCATCCAGCTCCTTGGATTGCGGGCAGGAAGCATGGATGCTGTGAGCCATTCCTCTCTGGATCTCCACACTAAGGCGCTGAAAGAGAAAACTGACGGCTGTAGGGTCTCTAGTTGTTTCAATTAGCTTCGACCCCAGCTCCTTCAAAAAACTTGCAGCACTTTTACCCCAGGCACCAAGTGTCTCTGAGGCAATGGGGACAAAATTGTAGTAGTGATCAAGGTCTCCGTTTTTATGTGACTTGGCTGCTTCCCAGTGATTGGCAGCACCTCCTGCCTGAGCAGCACTGAAGTTAACATAGGTGTTGCCTAAAGTTGAAACGCAAGTGTAGTCCCACAATAACTGTCTACCATTCTTCCAGGGGTTCACCGTGATCCCATCTGGGCGACCAACAGGCTCATCAGAGTTGCGGGGCAATACGGAACGGGACTCTCTCTCTGCTGGACAACCTTCCGTGATAAGGCTTCTCTTTATAATGTCGTTAACATCGCAGTGTCTTGCATGCCATCCTCCTGTCCTTTGGCAGAGAAGGCCATGTCGTCCGTACCTGTCGGCCACTGCCTCGCCACCAAAACCCCTGTATTCGGTGTGGATTCGGGCAGTGAGGCGGAGAGCCACAGCCATTCAGAGGGCCTGTGGTGAGACGAGTGCTAGTAGCTGATATTGGGGGTTGCTAATAGCAAGTCCTCTGCATGGGGAGCTGCTACAGCTATAAGTCGGGCAGTATCATGTGGTGTTGTCGCAGCTTACAGTAATGTTGGAGCTACTTTGTCGGCAATGGGGCGATCCCAACTGGATTGCTTATGGGCTTATATATATATATATATATATATATATATATATATATATATATATATATATATATATATATATATATATATATATATATATATATATATATATATATAATATATATATATATATCCTATATATATATATACATATATATATAATATAATATATAATAATATTATATATATAATATATATATATATATATATATACTATATATATATAGATATATATATATATATATATATATATAATATCTATATATATATATGCTAGGAGGCTGTATCTATCCACAGATTTCTTTTGCATATATTTATTATTATATTATTAAGGCTTATTTTTACCAAATTAGAGGGGAAATGGTCTGAGGTAGGGAAACGGACTAGGATGGTAGTGTAGACATTAAGTTAAAGTATTTTGGAATAATTATTATTTATTCTCACCCCTCCCCCCCTCTCTCCCTGTTGATTCAATTAAGGTTAGTTGTGAAATTATTACTGGAGATGGTTGAAGACTTTTTCGTAATCAGAAAAAATGATTTCCTTAAATTAAACACATAAAGTAGTTTAATTTTGGTCCTATTGATCCTAATTTTTGTAAGAGGGAAGAGGTACAAAGCCGGTGGGGGGGGCGGGAGATTTAGAGGTGGTATAAAGAGGGAGAACAGAAGAAGAGGTGTAGGTGAGGTGAAAGAGGGATGAAGAGGGAGTGAAGGAGGTACTGGGGGAGGTAAGAGGACGATGGGAAGGACTGGTGCTGGGAGGGAGGACTACGGGAAGGGTAAGAAGGGAAGGACTAGCAGCGGGAGGGAGGGAGGGAAGGAAGACAGTAAGGAGGGCGAGAGTGAGAAACGGCGGAAGGAGTGAGAACGAAGGTAAAGAACTGCCCCGAGAGTTAAGACGATGGGAAGGGCGGGATGGAATAGGGGCGGGTATGGGAAGGGCAGAAGGAGGGAGGATGAGCAGGGTTACGGGAGGGTGGAAAAAAGAAGGAGCCGGTACGGGAGGAGGGAGTTTGGGAAAACGATAGGAGACGGAGTGGGGAGTATGTAGATAGATTAATGGTTAGATAGATGAGTAGATGGATAGATGGAAAGAGAAGTAGATGAATAAATAGATTGATAGATAAGTAGAATGATAAATGGATAGATTAATGGAAAATGAGTTAGTAGGATCGTCGGATACAAATAGATAGAGAGATAGATATAAATAGTAATAGATAGATATATGGATGGATACGTTGATTGATAAATATATACATTGACGGATAGACGGATCCATAGATGAGTTGATGGATGAAAAGACAGATGAGTAGATGGATGGATAAACAGTCGAGTAGATGGACGGATACATAGTAAGATAGATGTATATAATGAAAAATTGTTGGTTTATGGGAAGATAGATTGATGGATTGACAATTATAAATAGATAAATAAAGGGCTACATTGATGGATACATTTGTACTAGGTGAACAGGTGAATCAGGTTAAAGAATATCTGCCGATTTCCTCTTGCGTCAACCGGGATTCGAACGAGGACCTTAAGAATTACAACCAATAAACTCTCTCCATTTAGACAGTTGGCTACTAGTTCGCGTGTGTGTGTGTGTGTACTCACCTATTTGTGCATGCGGGGGTTGAGCTATGGTTCTTTGGTCCCACCTCTCAACTGTCAATCAACTGGTGTACAGATTCCTGAGCCTACTGGGCTCAATCATATCTACATTTGAAACTGTGTATGGAGTCAGCCTCCACCACATCACTGCTTAATGCATTCCATCCGTTAACTACTCTGACACTGAAAAAGTTACTTCTAACGTCTCTGTGGCTCATGTGGGTACTCAGTTTCCACCTGTGTCCCCTTGTTTGCGTCCCACCAGTGTTGAATAGTTTATCCTTGTTTACCCGGTCGATTCCTCTGAGGGTTGTGTAGGTTGTGATCATGTCTCCCCTTACTCTTCTGTCTTCCAGTGCCGTAAGGTGCATTTCCCGCAGCCTTTCCTCGTAACTCATGCCTCTTAGTTCTGGGACTAGTCTAGTGGCATACCTTTGGACTTTTTCCTGCTTCATCTTCTGCTTGACAAGATACGGACTCCATGCTGGGGCCGCATACTCCAGGATTGGTCTTACATATGTGGTGTACAAGATTCTGAATGATTCCTTACACAGATTCCTGAAGGCTGTTCTGATGTTAGGCAGTCTCGCATATGCCGCAGACGTTATTCTTTTTATGTATGCTTCAGGAGACAGGTTTGGTGTGATATCAACTCCTAGATCTTTCTCTCAGTCCGTTTCATTAAGTTCTTCATCTCCTATTCTGTATCCTGTGTCTGGCCTCCTGTTTCCACTGTGTGTGTGTGTGTGTATGCGTGTGTGTTAGTGAGAAATAAATGTAGTTGATATAAAAGAGGAAAAATACATTTGTTAGAAAGGCGGGGTCCAAGAGCTAATAACTCGATTTTGCAGACACAAATAATAAATACAAGGAATAAATACACACACACACACACATTAGTTGATAAAGGACTGTTTTGTGTGTATACCTATGTATACTATTGTCAGGAGCGACAGACAAGTGCAGCTATGTGTGTTTATGTGTACCTGCAATTGGACTGACATGTGTACGGTAATTATCTGTGTGTTAATTGTAAAAGGAACATATTAGTGAATGTTTTTTTTATGTAAATTGAATGACATATATACATGTACGCGTGTTTAGTGTTACTGTAATTTATAATGTTAGCGTGTGTACGTTTGAATGACATAGTGTCCCATCATTGTCACATTTTTTGTTACATGTTTACTATTGTCAGGAGCGACAGACAAGTGCAGCTATGTGTGTCTATGTGTACCTGCAATTGGACTGACACGTGTATGGTAATTATCTATCTGTCCATTGTTAAAGGAACATATTAGTGAATGTTTATTTATGTAAATTGATTAACATATGTACGTGTACGCGTGTTTAGTGGTACTGTAATTTACATACTTAACAGGTTTATGTTTGAATTAAATAGTATCCCATCATCGTCTCATTTTTTGTTACTCTTTTGCTGTTCATTCTCAATCTCTCTGACTCCCGAGGACCATTTGTGCTAATGTGTGTTTATTAAAGGAAAATAATCATATTTTGTTTACAAAATAACTTGTATTTATTTTCCAAAAAAATGTTTTCAAAGAAAAAGTAATTGTCTAGTAAGCATTCATTTTTCTAACATACAAGACAGTTACTCACTACCTTACAGCAGTCAGGAACACTTTTGTTACTATCTCTTCACAGCGTCTTTTACATAAATACCCTATCTTAACAAATTAAATCATTAAATTCATAACTGGCAACCCCCTCGGCCCCCTCCCCCACAGGTCCAAGGCCACCGAGTGACTAACCCCACACCAATTCCCCAACCCAGGAAGCATCATTCCTTTCCCCTAACCTCTCCCAAATTATGTTTTTGACGAGTACACGCACTACGGGGCCTGACAGCTGAGTAGACAGCGCTCTCGAACTCGTAATCCTAGCGTCCGTGTTCGATCCTCCGGTGATGGCAGAAACGAAACTGGGCAGTTTCTTTCACACTGTTGTTCCTGTTACCTAGCAGTAAATAGGTACCAGGGATTTAAACAGCTGTTATGGGCTGCTTCCTCTGTGTGTGTGTGTGTGTATGTGTGTGTGTGTGTGTGTGTACTCACCTAGTTGTACTTGCGGGGGTTGAGCTCTGGCTCTTTGGTCCGGAGTGTGTGGAAAAATTTGTGTTAGTTACAAGTTAGTAATAGTTGATGGTGAATACTAACCCAAGCACGATCTCGTATAATACACTACACACGCCAACCCCCCCTCTCTCCCCCCAAATCACTCTACCTAAGTCATTAACAAATTAATACACATCAATTAATACACCAAAAATACTAACTATAAATAAAGGGTCCAAATTTGAGACAAACAGCGACTCCAGCGTGGTCTAGTCGGATGAGAACGTGTTCTCATCTGGATAGATTGCGATCGAGCCTGTCGGAACGGTTACGTAACTACAGGGCACTAATTTATGTGGTCCCCTCCTGTAGCTGCCTCTGTATCGAAAGGTTCTCTGGATAGCTGGAATTAGCCTGACTCCTAGTAAAGTAGGGAAGAGGTGAAATCCGTTGGGACCACGGACGGATACCTTGGATCCATTGACCTAGGGCAGGTCTAATCACCTGGGATTCGAACCCACGGTGGGAATAAGGGAAAAGAGTTGAAGGGAGGGACACAAATGGTTCCAGAAACCAAACTACACATAAACCCGGACACTCACACACACACACACACACACACATACACACACACACACACACACACACACTCACCAGGACACTCACAGGGACACTCACTCAGACACACATCCATAGACACAAACTGTAATAAGGAAGACCATCTGAGGGAACACAGATTGCCTCGTGGACCCACAGGTATACCCGAACACACACACTCACCCGGACACTCACAGGGACACTCACCCAGACACACATTCATAGACACATTCTCAGTCGACTTGAGAATGGTCAAGGACTTACCGAAACGTCGTCGTTCCTTCACCTTCTAGTGTGTGGTCTGGTCAACATACTTTAGCCGCGTTATTGTGACTCATCGCCTGCATCCATAGACACAAACTGTGATAAAGAAGACCATCTGAGGGGACACAGATGGCCTCGTGGACTCACAGGTATAACCGGACACACACTCACCCGAACACTCACACAGACACACATCTATACACAAAAACTTGTGATAAGGGAGACCATCTGAGGGGACACAGATGGCCTCGTGGACCCACAGGTATAACCGGACAAACACTCCCCCAAACACTCACAGGGACACTCAAACAAACACACAGACAGACATCCATAGACACAAAAATAAATTTTTATACCGAAAATTTAAAAATTAATGATAAATAAGGCAACGAAACGAAAAAATAAATACAATTTAATCATAATATTTATATTACAACCCCCAAACTCATCCAGCTCCTTGGATTGCGGGCAGGAAGCATGGATGCTGTGAGCCATTCCTCTCTGGATCTCCACACTAAGGCGCTGAAAGAGAAAACTGACGGCTGTAGGGTCTCTAGTTGTTTCAATTAGCTTCGACCCCAGCTCCTTCAAAAAACTTGCAGCACTTTTACCCCAGGCACCAAGTGTCTCTGAGGCAATGGGGACAAAATTGTAGTAGTGATCAAGGTCTCCGTTTTTATGTGACTTGGCTGCTTCCCAGTGATTGGCAGCACCTCCTGCCTGAGCAGCACTGAAGTTAACATAGGTGTTGCCTAAAGTTGAAACGCAAGTGTAGTCCCACAATAACTGTCTACCATTCTTCCAGGGGTTCACCGTGATCCCATCTGGGCGACCAACAGGCTCATCAGAGTTGCGGGGCAATACGGAACGGGACTCTCTCTCTGCTGGACAACCTTCCGTGATAAGGCTTCTCTTTATAATGTCGTTAACATCGCAGTGTCTTGCATGCCATCCTCCTGTCCTTTGGCAGAGAAGGCCATGTCGTCCGTACCTGTCGGCCACTGCCTCGCCACCAAAACCCCTGTATTCGGTGTGGATTCGGGCAGTGAGGCGGAGAGCCACAGCCATTCAGAGGGCCTGTGGTGAGACGAGTGCTAGTAGCTGATATTGGGGGTTGCTAATAGCAAGTCCTCTGCATGGGGAGCTGCTACAGCTCTAAGTCGGGCAGTATCATGTGGTGTTGTCGCAGCTTACAGTAATGTTGGAGCTACTTTGTCGGCAAAGTAGCTCCAACAAGACTTTTTCCGAAGACTTTTTCGTAATCAGAAAAAATGATTTCCTTAAATTAAACACATAAAGTAGTTTAATTTTGGTCCTATTGATCCTAATTTTTGTAAGAGGGAAGAGGTACAAAGCCGGTGGGGGGGGCGGGAGATTTAGAGGTGGTATAAAGAGGGAGAACAGAAGAAGAGGTGTAGGTGAGGTGAAAGAGGGATGAAGAGGGAGTGAAGGAGGTACTGGGGGAGGTAAGAGGACGATGGGAAGGACTGGTGCTGGGAGGGAGGACTACGGGAAGGGTAAGAAGGGAAGGACTAGCAGCGGGAGGGAGGGAGGGAAGGAAGACAGTAAGGAGGGCGAGAGTGAGAAACGGCGGAAGGAGTGAGAACGAAGGTAAAGAACTGCCCCGAGAGTTAAGACGATGGGAAGGGCGGGATGGAATAGGGGCGGGTATGGGAAGGGCAGAAGGAGGGAGGATGAGCAGGGTTACGGGAGGGTGGAAAAAAGAAGGAGCCGGTACGGGAGGAGGGAGTTTGGGAAAACGATAGGAGACGGAGTGGGGAGTATGTAGATAGATTAATGGTTAGATAGATGAGTAGATGGATAGATGGAAAGAGAAGTAGATGAATAAATAGATTGATAGATAAGTAGAATGATAAATGGATAGATTAATGGAAAATGAGTTAGTAGGATCGTCGGATACAAATAGATAGAGAGATAGATATAAATAGTAATAGATAGATATATGGATGGATACGTTGATTGATAAATATATACATTGACGGATAGACGGATCCATAGATGAGTTGATGGATGAAAAGACAGATGAGTAGATGGATGGATAAACAGTCGAGTAGATGGACGGATACTTAGTAAGATAGATGTATTTAATGAAAAATTGTTGGTTTATGGGAAGATAGATTGATGGATTGACAATTATAAATAGATAAATAAAGGGCTACATTGATGGATACATTTGTACTAGGTGAACAGGTGAATCAGGTTAAAGAATATCTGCCGATTTCCTCTTGCGTCAACCGGGATTCGAACGAGGACCTTAAGAATTACAACCAATAAACTCTCTCCATTTAGACAGTTGGCTACTAGTTCGCGTGTGTGTGTGTGTGTACTCACCTATTTGTGCATGCGGGGGTTGAGCTATGGTTCTTTGGTCCCACCTCTCAACTGTCAATCAACTGGTGTACAGATTCCTGAGCCTACTGGGCTCAATCATATCTACATTTGAAACTGTGTATGGAGTCAGCCTCCACCACATCACTGCTTAATGCATTCCATCCGTTAACTACTCTGACACTGAAAAAGTTACTTCTAACGTCTCTGTGGCTCATGTGGGTACTCAGTTTCCACCTGTGTCCCCTTGTTTGCGTCCCACCAGTGTTGAATAGTTTATCCTTGTTTACCCGGTCGATTCCTCTGAGGGTTGTGTAGGTTGTGATCATGTCTCCCCTTACTCTTCTGTCTTCCAGTGCCGTAAGGTGCATTTCCCGCAGCCTTTCCTCGTAACTCATGCCTCTTAGTTCTGGGACTAGTCTAGTGGCATACCTTTGGACTTTTTCCTGCTTCATCTTCTGCTTGACAAGATACGGACTCCATGCTGGGGCCGCATACTCCAGGATTGGTCTTACATATGTGGTGTACAAGATTCTGAATGATTCCTTACACAGATTCCTGAAGGCTGTTCTGATGTTAGGCAGTCTCGCATATGCCGCAGACGTTATTCTTTTTATGTATGCTTCAGGAGACAGGTTTGGTGTGATATCAACTCCTAGATCTTTCTCTCAGTCCGTTTCATTAAGTTCTTCATCTCCTATTCTGTATCCTGTGTCTGGCCTCCTGCTTCCACTGTGTGTGTGTGTGTGTATGCGTGTGTGTTAGTGAGAAATAAATGTAGTTGATATAAAAGAGGAAAAATACATTTGTTAGAAAGGCGGGGTCCAAGAGCTAATAACTCGATTTTGCAGACACAAATAATAAATACAAGGAATAAATACACACACACACACACATTAGTTGATAAAGGACTGTTTTGTGTGTATACCTATGTATACTATTGTCAGGAGCGACAGACAAGTGCACCTATGTGTGTTTATGTGTACCTGCAATTGGACTGACATGTGTACGGTAATTATCTGTGTGTTAATTGTAAAAGGAACATATCAGTGAATGTTTTTTTTATGTAAATTAAATGACATATATACATGTACGCGTGTTTAGTGTTACTGTAATTTATAATGTTAGCGTGTGTACGTTTGAATGACATAGTGTCCCATCATTGTCACATTTTTTGTTACATGTTTACTATTGTCAGGAGCGACAGACAAGTGCAGCTATGTGTGTCTATGTGTACCTGCAATTGGACTGACACGTGTATGGTAATTATCTATCTGTCCATTGTTAAAGGAACATATTAGTGAATGTTTATTTATGTAAATTGATTAACATATGTACGTGTACGCGTGTTTAGTGGTACTGTAATTTACATACTTAACAGGTTTATGTTTGAATTAAATAGTATCCCATCATCGTCTCATTTTTTGTTACTCTTTTGCTGTTCATTCTCAATCTCTCTGACTCCCGAGGACCATTTGTGCTCATGTGTGTTTATTAAAGGAAAATAATCATATTTTGTTTACAAAATAACTTGTATTTATTTTCCAAAAAAATGTTTTCAAAGAAAAAGTAATTGTCTAGTAAGCATTCATTTTTCTAACATACAAGACAGTTACTCACTACCTTACAGCAGTCAGGAACACTTTTGTTACTATCTCTTCACAGCGTCTTTTACATAAATACCCTATCTTAACAAATTAAATCATTAAATTCATAACTGGCAACCCCCTCGGCCCCCTCCCCCACAGGTCCAAGGCCACCGAGTGACTAACCCCACACCAATTCCCCAACCCAGGAAGCATCATTCCTTTCCCCTAACCTCTCCCAAATTATGTTTTTGACGAGTACACGCACTACGGGGCCTGACAGCTGAGTAGACAGCGCTCTCAACTCGTAATCCTAGCGTCCGTGTTCGATCCTCCGGTGATGGCAGAAACGAAACTGGGCAGTTTCTTTCACACTGTTGTTCCTGTTACCTAGCAGTAAATAGGTACCAGGGATTTAAACAGCTGTTATGGGCTGCTTCCTCTGTGTGTGTGTGTGTGTATGTGTGTGTGTGTGTGTGTGTGTACTCACCTAGTTGTACTTGCGGGGGTTGAGCTCTGGCTCTTTGGTCCGGAGTGTGTGGAAAAATTTGTGTTAGTTACAAGTTAGTAATAGTTGATGGTGAATACTAACCCAAGCACGATCTCGTATAATACACTACACACGCCAACCCCCCCTCTCTCCCCCCAAATCACTCTACCTAAGTCATTAACAAATTAATACACATCAATTAATACACCAAAAATACTAACTATAAATAAAGGGTCCAAATTTGAGACAAACAGCGACTCCAGCGTGGTCTAGTCGGATGAGAACGTGTTCTCATCTGGATAGATTGCGATCGAGCCTGTCGGAACGGTTACGTAACTACAGGGCACTAATTTATGTGGTCCCCTCCTGTAGCTGCCTCTGTATCGAAAGGTTCTCTGGATAGCTGGAATTAGCCTGACTCCTAGTAAAGTAGGGAAGAGGTGAAATCCGTTGGGACCACGGACGGATACCTTGGATCCATTGACCTAGGGCAGGTCTAATCACCTGGGATTCGAACCCACGGTGGGAATAAGGGAAAAGAGTTGAAGGGAGGGACACAAATGGTTCCAGAAACCAAACTACACATAAACCCGGACACTCACACACACACACACACACACATACACACACACACACACACACACACACACTCACCAGGACACTCACAGGGACACTCACTCAGACACACATCCATAGACACAAACTGTAATAAGGAAGACCATCTGAGGGAACACAGATTGCCTCGTGGACCCACAGGTATACCCGAACACACACACTCACCCGGACACTCACAGGGACACTCACCCAGACACACATTCATAGACACATTCTCAGTCGACTTGAGAATGGTCAAGGACTTACCGAAACGTCGTCGTTCCTTCACCTTCTAGTGTGTGGTCTGGTCAACATACTTTAGCCGCGTTATTGTGACTCATCGCCTGCATCCATAGACACAAACTGTGATAAAGAAGACCATCTGAGGGGACACAGATGGCCTCGTGGACTCACAGGTATAACCGGACACACACTCACCCGAACACTCACACAGACACACATCTATACACAAAAACTTGTGATAAGGGAGACCATCTGAGGGGACACAGATGGCCTCGTGGACCCACAGGTATAACCGGACAAACACTCCCCCAAACACTCACAGGGACACTCAAACAAACACACAGACAGACATCCATAGACACAAAAATAAATTTTTATACCGAAAATTTAAAAATTAATGATAAATAAGGCAACGAAACGAAAAAATAAATACAATTTAATCATAATATTTATATTACAACCCCCAAACTCATCCAGCTCCTTGGATTGCGGGCAGGAAGCATGGATGCTGTGAGCCATTCCTCTCTGGATCTCCACACTAAGGCGCTGAAAGAGAAAACTGACGGCTGTAGGGTCTCTAGTTGTTTCAATTAGCTTCGACCCCAGCTCCTTCAAAAAACTTGCAGCACTTTTACCCCAGGCACCAAGTGTCTCTGAGGCAATGGGGACAAAATTGTAGTAGTGATCAAGGTCTCCGTTTTTATGTGACTTGGCTGCTTCCCAGTGATTGGCAGCACCTCCTGCCTGAGCAGCACTGAAGTTAACATAGGTGTTGCCTAAAGTTGAAACGCAAGTGTAGTCCCACAATAACTGTCTACCATTCTTCCAGGGGTTCACCGTGATCCCATCTGGGCGACCAACAGGCTCATCAGAGTTGCGGGGCAATACGGAACGGGACTCTCTCTCTGCTGGACAACCTTCCGTGATAAGGCTTCTCTTTATAATGTCGTTAACATCGCAGTGTCTTGCATGCCATCCTCCTGTCCTTTGGCAGAGAAGGCCATGTCGTCCGTACCTGTCGGCCACTGCCTCGCCACCAAAACCCCTGTATTCGGTGTGCATTCGGGCAGTGAGGCGGAGAGCCACAGCCATTCAGAGGGCCTGTGGTGAGACGAGTGCTAGTAGCTGATATTGGGGGTTGCTAATAGCAAGTCCTCTGCATGGGGAGCTGCTACAGCTCTAAGTCGGGCAGTATCATGTGGTGTTGTCGCAGCTTACAGTAATGTTGGAGCTACTTTGTCGGCAAAGTAGCTCCAACAAGACTTTTTCGAAGACTTTTTCGTAATCAGAAAAAATGATTTCCTTAAATTAAACACATAAAGTAGTTTAATTTTGGTCCTATTGATCCTAATTTTTGTAAGAGGGAAGAGGTACAAAGCCGGTGGGGGGGGCGGGAGATTTAGAGGTGGTATAAAGAGGGAGAACAGAAGAAGAGGTGTAGGTGAGGTGAAAGAGGGATGAAGAGGGAGTGAAGGAGGTACTGGGGGAGGTAAGAGGACGATGGGAAGGACTGGTGCTGGGAGGGAGGACTACGGGAAGGGTAAGAAGGGAAGGACTAGCAGCGGGAGGGAGGGAGGGAAGGAAGACAGTAAGGAGGGCGAGAGTGAGAAACGGCGGAAGGAGTGAGAACGAAGGTAAAGAACTGCCCCGAGAGTTAAGACGATGGGAAGGGCGGGATGGAATAGGGGCGGGTATGGGAAGGGCAGAAGGAGGGAGGATGAGCAGGGTTACGGGAGGGTGGAAAAAAGAAGGAGCCGGTACGGGAGGAGGGAGTTTGGGAAAACGATAGGAGACGGAGTGGGGAGTATGTAGATAGATTAATGGTTAGATAGATGAGTAGATGGATAGATGGAAAGAGAAGTAGATGAATAAATAGATTGATAGATAAGTAGAATGATAAATGGATAGATTAATGGAAAATGAGTTAGTAGGATCGTCGGATACAAATAGATAGAGAGATAGATATAAATAGTAATAGATAGATATATGGATGGATACGTTGATTGATAAATATATACATTGACGGATAGACGGATCCATAGATGAGTTGATGGATGAAAAGACAGATGAGTAGATGGATGGATAAACAGTCGAGTAGATGGACGGATACTTAGTAAGATAGATGTATTTAATGAAAAATTGTTGGTTTATGGGAAGATAGATTGATGGATTGACAATTATAAATAGATAAATAAAGGGCTACATTGATGGATACATTTGTACTAGGTGAACAGGTGAATCAGGTTAAAGAATATCTGCCGATTTCCTCTTGCGTCAACCGGGATTCGAACGAGGACCTTAAGAATTACAACCAATAAACTCTCTCCATTTAGACAGTTGGCTACTAGTTCGCGTGTGTGTGTGTGTGTACTCACCTATTTGTGCATGCGGGGGTTGAGCTATGGTTCTTTGGTCCCACCTCTCAACTGTCAATCAACTGGTGTACAGATTCCTGAGCCTACTGGGCTCAATCATATCTACATTTGAAACTGTGTATGGAGTCAGCCTCCACCACATCACTGCTTAATGCATTCCATCCGTTAACTACTCTGACACTGAAAAAGTTACTTCTAACGTCTCTGTGGCTCATGTGGGTACTCAGTTTCCACCTGTGTCCCCTTGTTTGCGTCCCACCAGTGTTGAATAGTTTATCCTTGTTTACCCGGTCGATTCCTCTGAGGGTTGTGTAGGTTGTGATCATGTCTCCCCTTACTCTTCTGTCTTCCAGTGCCGTAAGGTGCATTTCCCGCAGCCTTTCCTCGTAACTCATGCCTCTTAGTTCTGGGACTAGTCTAGTGGCATACCTTTGGACTTTTTCCTGCTTCATCTTCTGCTTGACAAGATACGGACTCCATGCTGGGGCCGCATACTCCAGGATTGGTCTTACATATGTGGTGTACAAGATTCTGAATGATTCCTTACACAGATTCCTGAAGGCTGTTCTGATGTTAGGCAGTCTCGCATATGCCGCAGACGTTATTCTTTTTATGTATGCTTCAGGAGACAGGTTTGGTGTGATATCAACTCCTAGATCTTTCTCTCAGTCCGTTTCATTAAGTTCTTCATCTCCTATTCTGTATCCTGTGTCTGGCCTCCTGTTTCCACTGTGTGTGTGTGTGTGTATGCGTGTGTGTTAGTGAGAAATAAATGTAGTTGATATAAAAGAGGAAAAATACATTTGTTAGAAAGGCGGGGTCCAAGAGCTAATAACTCGATTTTGCAGACACAAATAATAAATACAAGGAATAAATACACACACACACACACATTAGTTGATAAAGGACTGTTTTGTGTGTATACCTATGTATACTATTGTCAGGAGCGACAGACAAGTGCACCTATGTGTGTTTATGTGTACCTGCAATTGGACTGACATGTGTACGGTAATTATCTGTGTGTTAATTGTAAAAGGAACATATTAGTGAATGTTTTTTTTATGTAAAATAAATGACATATATACATGTACGCGTGTTTAGTGTTACTGTAATTTATAATGTTAGCGTGTGTACGTTTGAATGACATAGTGTCCCATCATTGTCACATTTTTTGTTACATGTTTACTATTGTCAGGAGCGACAGACAAGTGCAGCTATGTGTGTCTATGTGTACCTGCAATTGGACTGACACGTGTATGGTAATTATCTATCTGTCCATTGTTAAAGGAACATATTAGTGAATGTTTATTTATGTAAATTGATTAACATATGTACGTGTACGCGTGTTTAGTGGTACTGTAATTTACATACTTAACAGGTTTATGTTTGAATTAAATAGTATCCCATCATCGTCTCATTTTTTGTTACTCTTTTGCTGTTCATTCTCAATCTCTCCGACTCCCGAGGACCATTTGTGCTCATGTGTGTTTATTAAAGGAAAATAATCATATTTTGTTTACAAAATAACTTGTATTTATTTTCCAAAAAAATGTTTTCAAAGAAAAAGTAATTGTCTAGTAAGCATTCATTTTTCTAACATACAAGACAGTTACTCACTACCTTACAGCAGTCAGGAACACTTTTGTTACTATCTCTTCACAGCGTCTTTTACATAAATACCCTATCTTAACAAATTAAATCATTAAATTCATAACTGGCAACCCCCTCGGCCCCCTCCCCCACAGGTCCAAGGCCACCGAGTGACTAACCCCACACCAATTCCCCAACCCAGGAAGCATCATTCCTTTCCCCTAACCTCTCCCAAATTATGTTTTTGACGAGTACACGCACTACGGGGCCTGACAGCTGAGTAGACAGCGCTCTCGAACTCGTAATCCTAGCGTCCGTGTTCGATCCTCCGGTGATGGCAGAAACGAAACTGGGCAGTTTCTTTCACACTGTTGTTCCTGTTACCTAGCAGTAAATAGGTACCAGGGATTTAAACAGCTGTTATGGGCTGCTTCCTCTGTGTGTGTGTGTGTGTATGTGTGTGTGTGTGTGTGTGTGTACTCACCTAGTTGTACTTGCGGGGGTTGAGCTCTGGCTCTTTGGTCCG
This sequence comes from Procambarus clarkii, assembly GCF_040958095.1. Taxonomy (NCBI): domain Eukaryota; kingdom Metazoa; phylum Arthropoda; class Malacostraca; order Decapoda; family Cambaridae; genus Procambarus; species Procambarus clarkii. The sequence continues at coordinate 24,842 of NW_027190800.1, forward strand.
GAGTGTGTGGAAAAATTTGTGTTAGTTACAAGTTAGTAATAGTTGATGGTGAATACTAACCCAAGCACGATCTCGTATAATACACTACACACGCCAACCCCCCCTCTCTCCCCCCAAATCACTCTACCTAAGTCATTAACAAATTAATACACATCAATTAATACACCAAAAATACTAACTATAAATAAAGGGTCCAAATTTGAGACAAACAGCGACTCCAGCGTGGTCTAGTCGGATGAGAACGTGTTCTCATCTGGATAGATTGCGATCGAGCCTGTCGGAACGGTTACGTAACTACAGGGCACTAATTTATGTGGTCCCCTCCTGTAGCTGCCTCTGTATCGAAAGGTTCTCTGGATAGCTGGAATTAGCCTGACTCCTAGTAAAGTAGGGAAGAGGTGAAATCCGTTGGGACCACGGACGGATACCTTGGATCCATTGACCTAGGGCAGGTCTAATCACCTGGGATTCGAACCCACGGTGGGAATAAGGGAAAAGAGTTGAAGGGAGGGACACAAATGGTTCCAGAAACCAAACTACACATAAACCCGGACACTCACACACACACACACACACACATACACACACACACACACACACACACACTCACCAGGACACTCACAGGGACACTCACTCAGACACACATCCATAGACACAAACTGTAATAAGGAAGACCATCTGAGGGAACACAGATTGCCTCGTGGACCCACAGGTATACCCGAACACACACACTCACCCGGACACTCACAGGGACACTCACCCAGACACACATTCATAGACACATTCTCAGTCGACTTGAGAATGGTCAAGGACTTACCGAAACGTCGTCGTTCCTTCACCTTCTAGTGTGTGGTCTGGTCAACATACTTTAGCCGCGTTATTGTGACTCATCGCCTGCATCCATAGACACAAACTGTGATAAAGAAGACCATCTGAGGGGACACAGATGGCCTCGTGGACTCACAGGTATAACCGGACACACACTCACCCGAACACTCACACAGACACACATCTATACACAAAAATTGTGATAAGGGAGACCATCTGAGGGGACACAGATGGCCTCGTGGACCCACAGGTATAACCGGACAAACACTCCCCCAAACACTCACAGGGACACTCAAACAAACACACAGACAGACATCCATAGACACAAAAATAAATTTTTATACCGAAAATTTAAAAATTAATGATAAATAAGGCAACGAAACGAAAAAATAAATACAATTTAATCATAATATTTATATTACAACCCCCAAACTCATCCAGCTCCTTGGATTGCGGGCAGGAAGCATGGATGCTGTGAGCCATTCCTCTCTGGATCTCCACACTAAGGCGCTGAAAGAGAAAACTGACGGCTGTAGGGTCTCTAGTTGTTTCAATTAGCTTCGACCCCAGCTCCTTCAAAAAACTTGCAGCACTTTTACCCCAGGCACCA
>NW_027190801.1:0-26278 GCF_040958095.1 Procambarus clarkii
CAGGGACAGAAGAGAAGGAGCAGGGACAGAACAGGAGCAGCAGGGACAGAAGAGAAGGAGCAGGGACAGAAGTGAAGGAGCAGGGACAGAAGAGGAGGAGCAGGGACAGAAGAGAAGGAGCAGGGACAGAAGTGAAGGAGCAGGGACAGAAGAGGAGGAGCAGGGACAGAAGAGAAGCAGGGACAGAAGAGAAGGAGCAGGGACAGAAGAGGAGGAGCAGGGACAGAAGAGAAGGAGCAGGGACAGAAGAGAAGGAGCAGGGACAGAAGAGGAGGAGCAGGGACAGAAGAGGTGGAGCAGGGACAGAAGAGAAGGAGCAGGGACAGAGAGGAGGAGCAGGGACAGAAGAGAAGGAGCAGGGACAGAAGAGAAGGAGCAGGGACAGAACAGGAGCAGCAGGGACAGAAGAGAAGGAGCAGGGACAGAAGAGGAGGAGCAGGGACAGAAGAGGAGGAGCAGGGACAGAAGAGGAGGAGCAGGGACAGAAGAGGAGGAGCAGGGACAGAAGAGGAGGAGCAGGGACAGAACAGGAGGAGCAGGGACAGAAGAGGAGGAGCAGGGACAGAAGGAGGAGCAGGGACAGAAGAGGAGGAGCAGGGACAGAAGAGGAGGAGCAGGGACAGAAGAGAAGGAGCAGGGACAGAAGAGAAGGAGCAGGGACAGAAGAGAAGGAGCAGGGACAGAAGAGGAGGAGCAGGGACACAAGAGAAGGAGCAGGGACAGAAGAGAAGGAGCAGGGACAGAAGAGAAGGAGCAGGGACAGGAGAGAAGGAGCAGGGACAGGAGAGAAGGAGCAGGGACAGAAGAGAAGGAGCAGGGACAGAAGAGAAGGAGCAGGGACAGAAGAAGAGAAGGGACAGAACAGGAGGAGCAGGGACAGAAGAGAAGGAGCAGGGACAGAAGAGAAGGAGCAGGGACAGAAGAGGAGGAGCAGGGACAGAAGAGAAGGAGCAGGGACAGAAGAGGGGAGCAGGGACAGAAGAGAAGGCAGGGACAGAAGAGGAGGAGCAGGGACAGAAGAGGAAGGAGCAGGGGACAGAAGAGAAGGAGCAGGGACAGAAGAGAAGGAGCAGGGACAGAAGAGAAGGAGCAGGGACAGAAGAGAAGGAGCAGGGACAGAAGAGGAAGGAGCAGGGACAGAAGAGTGAAGGAGCAGGGACAGAGAGGAGGAGCAGGGACAGAAGAGGAGGAGCAGGGGACAGAAGAGAAGGAGCAGGGACAGAAGAGAAGGAGCAGGGACAGAAGAGAGGAGCAGGGACAGAAGAGAAGGAGCAGGGACAGAAGAGAAGGAGCAGGGACAGAAGAGGAAGGAGCAGGGACAGAAGAGAAGGAGCAGGGACAGAAGAGGAGGAGCAGGGACAGAAGAGAAGGAGCAGGGACAGAAGAGAAGGAGCAGGGACAGAAGAGAAGGAGCAGGGACAGAAGAGAAGGAGCAGGGACAGAAGAGGAGGAGCAGGGACAGAAGAGAAGGAGCAGGGACAGAAGAGGAGGAGCAGGGACAGAAGAGAAGGAGCAGGGACAGAAGAGGAGGAGCAGGGACAGAAGAGAAGGAGCAGGGACAGAAGAGAAGGAGCAGGGACAGAAGAGAAGGAGCAGGGACAGAAGAGAAGGAGCAGGGACAGAAGAGAAGGAGCAGGGACAGAAGAGAAGGAGCAGGGACAGAAGAGAAGGAGCAGGGACAGAAGAGAAGGAGCAGGGACAGAAGAGAAGGAGCAGGGACAGAAGAGAAGGAGCAGGGACAGAAGAGGAGGAGCAGGGACAGAAGAGAAGGAGCAGGGACAGAAGAGGAGGAGCAGGGACAGAAGAGAAGGAGCAGGGACAGAAGAGAAGGAGCAGGGACAGAAGAGGAGGAGCAGGGACAGAAGAGGAGGAGCAGGGACAGAAGAGGAGGAGCAGGGACAGAAGAGGAGGAGCAGGGACAGAAGAGGAGGAGCAGGGACAGAAGAGGAGGAGCAGGACAGAAGAGGAGGAGCAGGGACAGAAGAGAGGAGCAGGACAGAAGGAGGAGCAGGACAGAAGAGAAGGAGCAGGGACAGAAGAGAAGGAGCAGGGACAGAAGAGAAGGAGCAGGGACAGAAGAGAAGGAGCAGGGACAGAAGAGAAGGAGCAGGGACAGAAGAGAAGGAGCAGGGACAGAAGAGAAGGAGCAGGGACAGAAGAGAAGGAGCAGGGACAGAAGAGGAGGAGCAGGGACAGAAGAGGAGGAGCAGGGACAGAAGAGGAGGAGCAGGGACAGAAGAGGAGGAGCAGGGACAAAAGAGAATGAGCAGGGACAAAAGAGGAGGAGCAGGGGCAGAAGAGAAGGTGCAGGGACAGAAGAGAAGGAGCAGGGACAGAACAGGAACAGCAGGGACAGAAGAGGAGGAGCAGGGACAGAAGAGAAGGAGCAGGGACAGAAGAGAAGGAGCAGGGACAGAAGAAGAGAAGGGACAGAACAGGAGGAGCAGGGAGAGAAGATAAGGAGCAGGGGCAGAGAAGGTGCAGGGACAGGGAGAGAAGGAGCAGGGACAGAAGAGAAGGAGCAGGGACAGAAGAGAAGGAGCAGGGACAGAAGAGAAGGAGCAGGGACAGAAGAGAAGGAGCAGGGACAGAAGAGAAGGAGCAGGGACAGAAGAGAAGGAGCAGGGACAGAAGAGGAAGGAGCAGGGACAGAAGAGAAGGAGCAGGGACAGAAGAGAAGGAGCAGGGACAGAAGAGAAGGAGCAGGGACAGAAGAGAAGGAGCAGGGACAGAAGAGAAGGAGCAGGGACAGAAGAGAAGGAGCAGGGACAGAAGAGAAGGAGCAGGGACAGAAGAGGAGGAGCAGGGACAGAAGAGGAGGAGCAGGGACAGAAGAGGAGGAGCAGGGACAGAAGAGGAGGAGCAGGGACAGAAGAGAAGGAGCAGGGACAAAAGAGGAGGAGCAGGGACAGAAGAGAAGGTGCAGGGACAGAAGAGAAGGAGCAGGGACAGAACAGGAAGCAGCAGGGACAGAAGAGGAGGAGCAGGGACAGAAGAGAAGGAGCAGGGACAGAAGAGAAGGAGCAGGGACAGAAGAAGAGAAGGGACAGAACAGGAGGAGCAGGGACAGAAGATAAGGAGCAGGGGCAGAGAAGGTGCAGGGACAGGGAGAGAAGGAGCAGGGACAGAAGAGAAGGAGCAGAGACAGAAGAGAAGGAGCAGGGACAGAAGAGAAGGAGCAGGGACAGAAGAGAAGGAGCAGGGACAGAAGAGAAGGAGCAGGGACAGAAGAGAAGGAGCAGGGACAGAAGAGAAGGAGCAGGGACAGAAGAGAAGGAGCAGGAACAGAAGAGGAAGGAGCAGGGACAGAAGAGAGGAGCAGGGACAGAACAGGAAGGAGCAGGGACAGAAGAGAAGGAGCAGGGACAGAAGAGAAGGAGCAGGGACAGAAGAGAAGGAGCAGGGACAGAAGAGAAGGAGCAGGGCACGAAGAGAAGGAGCAGGGACAGAAGAGAAGGAGCAGGGACAGAACAGGAGCAGCAGGGACAGAAAGAGAAGGAGCAGGGACAGAAGAGAGGAGCAGGGACAGAAGAGAAGGAGCAGGGACAGAAGAGAAGGAGCAGGGACAGAAGAGAAGGAGCAGGGACAGAAGATGAAGGAGCAGGGACAGAAGAGAAGGAGCAGGGACAGAAGAGAAGGAGCAGGGACAGAAGAGAAGGAGCAGGGACAGAAGAGAAGGAGCAGGGACAGAAGAGAAGGTGCAGGGACAGAAGAGAAGGAGCAGGGACAGAAGAGAAGGAGCAGGGACAGAAGAGAAGGAGCAGGGACAGAAGAGAAGGAGCAGGGACAGAAGAGAAGGAGCAGGGACAGAAGAGGAAGGAGCAGGGACAGAAGAGGAGGAGCAGGGACAGAAGAGGAGGAGCAGGGACAGAAGAGAAGGAGCAGGGACAGAAGAGAAGGAGCAGGGACAAAAGAGGAGGAGCAGGGGCAGAAGAGAAGGAGCAGGGACAGAAGAGAAGGAGCAGGGGACAGAACAGGAAGCAGCAGGGACAGAAGAGAAGGAGCAGGGACAGAAGAGAAGGTGCAGGGACAGAAGAGAAGGAGCAGGGACAGAAGAGAAGGAGCAGGGACAGACGAGGAGCAGCAGGGACAGAAGTGAAGGAGCAGGGACAGAAGAGAAGGAGCAGGGACAGAAGAGAAGGAGCAGGGACAGAAGAGAAGGTAGCAGGGACAGAAGAGAAGGAGCAGGGGCAGAAGAGAAGGAGCAGGGGCAGAAGAGAAGGAGCAGGGACAGAAGAGAAGGAGCAGGGACAGAAGAGAAGGAGCAGGGACAGAAGAGAAGGAGCAGGGACAGAAGAGAAGGAGCAGGGACAGAAGAGGAGGAGCAGGGACAGAAGAGAGGAGCAGGGACAGAAGAGGAGGAGCAGGGACAGAAGAGGAGGAGCAGGGACAGAAGAGGAGGAGCAGGGACAGAAGAGAAGGAGCAGGGACAGAAGAGAAGGAGCAGGGACAGAAGAGAAGGAGCAGGGACAGAAGAGGAAGGAGCAGGGACAGAAGAGGAGGAGCAGGGACAGAAGAGAAGGAGCAGGGACAGAAGAGAAGGCAGCAGGGACAGAAGAGAAGGAGCAGGGATAGAAGAGGAGGAGCAGGGACAGAAGAGGAAGGAGCAGGGACAGAAGAGGAAGGAGCAGGGACAGAAGAGGAGGAGCAGGGACAGAAGAGAAGGAGCAGGGACAGAAGAGAAGGAGCAGGGACAGAAGAGAGGAGCAGGGACAGAAGAGGAAGGAGCAGGGACAGAAGAGGAGGAGCAGGGACAGAAGAGGAGGAGCAGGGACACGAAGAGAAGGAGCAGGGACAGAAGAGGAAGGAGCAGGGACAGAAGAGGAGGAGCAGGGACAGAAGAGGAGGAGCAGGGACAGAAGAGAGGAGCAGGGACAGAAGAGGAGGAGCAGGGACAGAAGAGGAGGAGCAGGGACAGAAGAGGAGGAGCAGGGACAGAAGAGGAGGAGCAGGGACAGAAGAGGAGGAGCAGGGACAGAAGAGGAGGAGCAGGGACAGAAGAGAGGAGCAGGGACAGAAGAGGAGGAGCAGGGACAGAACAGGAGCAGCAGGGACAGAAGAGAAGGAGCAGGGACAGAAGAGAAGGTGCAGGGACAGAAGAGAAGGTGCAGGGACAGAAGAGAAGGAGCAGGGACAGAAGAGGAGGAGCAGGGACAGAAGAGGAGGAGCAGGGACAGAAGAGAAGGAGCAGGGACAAAAGAGGAGGAGCAGGGGCAAAAGAGGAGGAGCAGGGGCAGAAGAGAAGGTGCAGGGACAGAAGAGAAGGAGCGGGGACAGAACAGGAACAGCAGGGACAGAAGAGAAGGAACAGGGACAGAAGAGAAGGAGCAGGGACAGAAGAGAAGGAGCAGGGACAGAAGAAGAGAAGGGACAGAACAGGAGGAGCAGGGACAGAAGAGAAGGAGCAGGGGCAGAAGAGAAGGTGCAGGGACAGAAGAGAAGGAGCAGGGACAGAACTGGAACAGCAGGGACAGAAGAGAAGGAGCAGGGGCAGAAGAGAAGGAGCAGGGACAGAAGAAGAGAAGGGACAGAACAGGAGGAGCAGGGACAGAAGAGAAGGAGCAGGGGCAGAAGAGAAGGAGCAGGGACAGCAGAGAAGGAGCAGGGACAGAAGAGAAGGAGCAGGGACAGAAGAGAAGGAGCAGGGCCAGAAAAGAAGGAGCATGGACAGAAGAGAAGGAGCAGGGACAGAAGAGAAGGAGCAGGGACAGAAGAGAAGGAGCATGGACAGAAGAGAAGGAGCAGGGACAGAAGAGAAGGAGCAGGGACAGAAGAGAAGGAGCAGGGACAGAAGAGAAGGAGCAGGGACAGAAGAGAAGGAGCAGGGACAGAAGAGAAGGAGCAGGGACAGAAGAGAAGGAGCAGGGACAGAAGAAGAGAAGGGACAGAACAGGAGGAGCAGGGACAGAAGAGAAGGAGCAGGGACAGAAGAGAAGGAGCAGGGACAGAAGAGAAGGAGCAGGGACAGAAGAGAAGGAGCAGGGACAGAAGAGAAGGAGCAGGGACAGAAAGGAGGCAGCAGGGACAGAAGAGAAGGAGCAGGGACAGAAGAGAAGGTGCAGGGATAGAAGAGAAGGTGCAGGGACAGAAGAGGAGGAGCAGGGACAGAAGAGGAGGAGCAGGGACAGAAGAGGAGGAGCAGGGACAGAAGAGGAGGAGCAGGGACAGAAGAGAAGGAGCAGGGACAAAAGAGGAGGAGCAGGGGCAGAAGAGAAGGTGCAGGGACAGAAGAGAAGGAGCAGGGACAGAACAGGAACAGCAGGGACAGAAGAGGAGGAGCAGGGACAGAAGAGAAGGTGCAGGGACAGAAGAGAAGGAGCAGGGACAGAAGAGAAGTAGCAGGGACAGAAGAGAAGGAGCAGGGACAGAAGAGGAGGAGCAGGGACAGAAGAGAAGGAGCAGGGACAGAAGAGAAGGAGCAGGGACAGAAGAGAAGGAGCAGGGACAGAAGAGAAGGTGCAGGGACAGGGAGAGAAGGAGCAGGGACAGAAGAGAAGGAGCAGGGACAGAAGAGAAGGAGCAGGGACAGAAGAGAAGGAGCAGGGACAGAAGAGAAGGAGCAGGGACAGAAGAGAAGGAGCAGGGACAGAAGAGAAGGAGCAGGGACAGAAGAGAAGGAGCAGGGACAGAAGAGAAGGAGCAGGGACAGAAGAAGAGAAGGGACAGAACAGGAGGAGCAGGGACAGAAGAGAAGGAGCAGGGGCAGAAGAGAAGGTGCAGGGACAGAAGAGAAGGAGCAGGGACAGAACAGAAGGAGCAGGGACAGAAGAGAAGGAGCAGGGACAGAAGAGAAGGAGCAGGGACAGAACAGGAGCAGCAGGGACAGAAGAGAAGGAGCAGGGACAGAAGAGAAGGTGCAGGGACAGAAGAGAAGGTGCAGGGACAGAAGAGAAGGAGCAGGGACAGAAGAGGAGGAGCAGGGACAGAAGAGGAGGAGCAGGGACAGAAGAGAAGGAGCAGGGACAAAAGAGGAGGAGCAGGGGCAGAAGAGAAGGTGCAGGGACAGAAGAGAAGGAGCAGGGACAGAACAGGAAGCAGCAGGGACAGAAGAGAAGGAGCAGGGACAGAAGAGAAGGTGCAGGGACAGAAGAGAAGGAGCAGGGACAGAAGAGGAGGAGCAGGGACAGAAGAGGAGGAGCAGGGACACAAGAGAAGGAGCAGGGACAGAAGAGAAGGAGCAGGGACAGAAGAGGAGGAGCAGGGACAGAAGAGGAGGAGCAGGGACAGAAGAGGAGGAGCAGGGACAGAAGAGGAGGAGCAGGGACAGAAGAGGAGGAGCAGGGACAGAAGAGGAGGAGCAGGGACAGAAGAGGAGGAGCAGGGACAGAAGAGGAGGAGCAGGGACAGAAGAGGAGGAGCAGGGACAGAAGAGGAGGAGCAGGGACAGAACAGGAGGAGCAGGGACAGAAGAGAAGGAGCAGGGACAGAAGAGAAGGATGCAGGGACAGAAGAGAAGGTGCAGGGACAGAAGAGAAGGAGCAGGGACAGAAGAGGAGGAGCAGGGACAGAAGAGGAGGAGCAGGGACAGAAGAGAAGGAGCAGGGACAGAAAGAGGAGGAGCAGGGGACAGAAGAGGAGGAGCAGGGCAGAAGAGAAGGTGCAGGGACAGAAGAGAAGGAGCGGGGACAGAACAGGAACAGCAGGGACAGAAGAGAAGGAACAGGGACAGAAGAGAAGGAGCAGGGACAGAAGAGAAGGAGCAGGGACAGAAGAAGAGAAGGGACAGAACAGGAGGAGCAGGGACAGAAGAGAAGGAGCAGGGGCAGAAGAGAAGGTGCAGGGACAGAAGAGAAGGAGCAGGGACAGAACTGGAACAGCAGGGACAGAAGAGAAGGAGCAGGGGCAGAAGAGAAGGAGCAGGGACAGAAGAAGAGAAGGGACAGAACAGGAGGAGCAGGGACAGAAGAGAAGGAGCAGGGGCAGAGAAGGTGCAGGGACAGGGAGAGAAGGAGCAGGGACAGAAGAGAAGGAGCAGGGACAGAAGAGAAGGAGCAGGGCCAGAAAAGAAGGAGCATGGACAGAAGAGAAGGAGCAGGGACAGAAGAGAAGGAGCAGGGACAGAAGAGAAGGAGCATTGACAGAAGAGAAGGAGCAGGGACAGAAGAGAAGGAGCAGGGACAGAAGAGAAGGAGCAGGGACAGAAGAGAAGGAGCAGGGACAGAAGAGAAGGAGCAGGGACAGAAGAGAAGGAGTAGGGACAGAAGAGAAGGAGCAGGGACAGAAGAGAGGAGCAGGGACAGAACAGGAGGAGCAGGGACAGAAGAGAAGGAGCAGGGGCAGAAGAGAAGGTGCAGGGACAGAAGAGAAGGAGCAGGGACAGAACAGAAGGAGCAGGGACAGAAGAGAAGAAGCAGGGACAGAACAGGAGGCAGCAGGGACAGAAGAGAAGGAGCAGGGACAGAAGAGAAGGTGCAGGGATAGAAGAGAAGGTGCAGGGACAGAAGAGGAGGAGCAGGGACAGAAGAGGAGGAGCAGGGACAGAAGAGGAGGAGCAGGGACAGAAGAGGAGGAGCAGGGACAGAAGAGGAGGAGCAGGGACATGAAGAGAAGGAGCAGGGACAGAAGAGGAGGAGCAGGGGCAGAAGAGAAGGTGCAGGGACAGAAGAGAAGGAGCGGGGACAGAACAGGAACAGCAGGGACAGAAGAGGAGGAGCAGGGACAGAAGAGAAGGTGCAGGGACAGAAGAGAAGAAGCAGGGACAGAAGAGAAGTAGCAGGGACAGAAGAGAAGGAGCAGGGACAGAAGAGGAGGAGCAGGGGCAGAAGAGAAGGTGCAGGGACAGAAGAGAAGGAGCAGGGACAGAAGAGAAGGAGCAGGGACAGAAGAGAAGGAGCAGGGACAGAAGAGAAGGAGCAGGGACAGAAGAGGAGGAGCAGGGACAGAAGAGGAGGAGCAGGGACAGAAGAGGAGGAGCAGGGACAGAAGAGGAGGAGCAGGGACAAAAGAGAATGAGCAGGGACAAAAGAGGAGGAGCAGGGGCAGAAGAGAAGGTGCAGGGACAGAAGAGAAGGAGCAGGGACAGAACAGGAACAGCAGGGACAGAAGAGGAGGAGCAGGGACAGAAGAGAAGGAGCAGGGACAGAAGAGAAGGAGCAGGGACAGAAGAAGAGAAGGGACAGAACAGGAGGAGCAGGGACAGAAGATAAGGAGCAGGGGCAGAGAAGGTGCAGGGACAGGGAGAGAAGGAGCAGGGACAGAAGAGAAGGAGCAGGGACAGAAGAGAAGGAGCAGGGACAGAAGAGAAGGAGCAGGGACAGAAGAGAAGGAGCAGGGACAGAAGAGAAGGAGCAGGGACAGAAGAGAAGGAGCAGGGACAGAAGAGAAGGAGCAGGGACAGAAGGGAAGGAGCAGGGACAGAAGAAGAGAAGGGACAGAACAGGAGGAGCAGGGACAGAAGAGAAGGAGCAGGGGCAGAAGAGAAGGTGCAGGGACAGAAGAGAAGGAGCAGGGACAGAACAGAAGGAGCAGGGACGGAAGAGAAGGAGCAGGGACAGAAGAGAAGGAGCAGGGACAGAACAGGAGCAGCAGGGACAGAAGAGAAGGAGCAGGGACAGAAGAGAAGGTGCAGGGACAGAAGAGAAGGTGCAGGGACAGAAGAGAAGGAGCAGGGACAGAAGAGGAGGAGCAGGGACAGAAGAGGAGGAGCAGGGACAGAAGAGGAGGAGCAGGGACAGAAGAGGAGGAGCAGGGACAGAAGAGAAGGAGCAGGGACAAAAGAGGAGGAGCAGGGGCAGAAGAGAAGGTGCAGGGACAGAAGAGAAGGAGCGGGGACAGAACAGGAACAGCAGGGACAGAAGAGAAGGAGCAGGGACAGAAGAGAAGGTGCAGGGACAGAAGAGAAGGAGCAGGGACAGAAGAGAAGGAGCAGGGACAGAAGAGGAGCAGCAGGGACAGAAGAGAAGGAGCAGGGACAGAAGAGAAGGAGCAGGGACAGAAGAGAAGGAGCAGGGACAGAAGAGAAGGAGCAGGGGCAGAAGAGAAGGAGCAGGGACAGAAGAGAAGGTAGCAGGGACAGAAGAGAAGGAGCAGGGACAGAAGAGAAGGAGCAGGGACAGAAGAGAAGGAGCAGGGACAGAAGAGGAGGAGCAGGGACAGAAGAGGAGGAGCAGGGACAGAAGAGAAGGAGCAGGGACAGAAGAGGAGGAGCAGGGACAGAAGAGGAGGAGCAGGGACAGAAGAGGAGGAGCAGGGACAGAAGAGAAGGAGCAGGGACAGAAGAGAAGGAGCAGGGACAGAAGAGAAGGAGCAGGGACAGAAGAGAAGGAGCAGGGACAGAAGAGGAGGAGCAGGGACAGAAGAGAAGGAGCAGGGACAGAAGAGGAGGAGCAGGGACAGAAGAGAAGGAGCAGGGACTAGAAGAGGAGGAGCAGGGACAGAAGAGGAGGAGCAGGGACAGAAGAGGAGGAGCAGGGACAGAAGAGGAGGAGCAGGGACAGAAGAGAAGGAGCAGGGACAGAAGAGAAGGAGCAGGGACAGAAGAGGAGGAGCAGGGACAGAAGAGGAAGGAGCAGGGACAGAAGAGGAGGAGCAGGGACAGAAGAGGAGGAGCAGGGACAGAAGAGAAGGAGCAGGGACAGAAGAGGAAGGAGCAGGGACAGAAGAGGAGGAGCAGGGACAGAAGAGGAGGAGCAGGGACAGAAGAGGAGGAGCAGGGACAGAAGAGGAGGAGCAGGGACAGAAGAGGAGGAGCAGGGACAGAAGAGGAGGAGCAGGGACAGAAGAGGAGGAGCAGGGACAGAAGAGGAGGAGCAGGGACAGAAGAGGAGGAGCAGGGACAGAAGAGGAGGAGCAGGGACAGAAGAGGAGGAGCAGGGACAGAACAGGAGCAGCAGGGACAGAAGAGAAGGAGCAGGGACAGAAGAGAAGGTGCAGGGACAGAAGAGAAGGTGCAGGGACAGAAGAGAAGGAGCAGGGACAGAAGAGGAGGAGCAGGGACAGAAGAGGAGGAGCAGGGACAGAAGAGAAGGAGCAGGGACAAAGAGGAGGAGCAGGGGACAAAAGAGGAGGAGCAGGGGCAGAAGAGAAGGTGCAGGGACAGAAGAGAAGGAGCGGGACAGAACAGGAACAGCAGGGACAGAAGAGAAGGAACAGGGACAGAAGAGAAGGAGCAGGGACAGAAGAGAAGGAGCAGGGACAGAAGAAGAGAAGGGACAGAACAGGAGGAGCAGGGACAGAAGAGAAGGAGCAGGGGCAGAAGAGAAGGTGCAGGGACAGAAGAGAAGGAGCAGGGACAGAACTGGAAGCAGCAGGGACAGAAGAGAAGGAGCAGGGACAGAAGAGAAGGAGCAGGGACAGAAGAAGAGAAGGGACAGAACAGGAGGAGCAGGGACAGAAGAGAAGGAGCAGGGGCAGAGAAGGTGCAGGGACAGGGAGAGAAGGAGCAGGGACAGAAGAGAAGGAGCAGGGACAGAAGAGAAGGAGCAGGGACAGAAAGAAGGAGCATGGACAGAAGAGAAGGAGCAGGGACAGAAGAGAAGGAGCAGGGACAGAAGAGAAGGAGCATGGACAGAAGAGAAGGAGCAGGGACAGAAGAGAAGGAGCAGGGACAGAAGAGAAGGAGCAGGGACAGAAGAGAAGGAGCAGGGACAGAAGAGAAGGAGCAGGGACAGAAGAGAAGGAGTAGGGACAGAAGAGAAGGAGCAGGGACAGAAGAAGAGAAGGGACAGAACAGGAGGAGCAGGGACAGAAGAGAAGGAGCAGGGGCAGAAGAGAAGGTGCAGGGACAGAAGAGAAGGTGCAGGGACAGAACAGAAGGAGCAGGGACAGAAGAGAAAAAGCAGGGACAGAACAGGAGCAGCAGGGACAGAAGAGAAGGAGCAGGGACAGAAGAGAAGGTGCAGGGATAGAAGAGAAGGTGCAGGGACAGAAGAGGAGGAGCAGGGACAGAAGAGGAGGAGCAGGGACAGAAGAGGAGGAGCAGGGACAGAAGAGGAGGAGCAGGGACAGAAGAGGAGGAGCAGGGACCGAAGAGAAGGAGCAGGGACAAAAGAGGAGGAGCAGGGGCAGAAGAGAAGGTGCAGGGACAGAAGAGAAGGAGCGGGGACAGAACAGGAACAGCAGGGACAGAAGAGAAGGAGCAGGGACAGAAGAGAAGGTGCAGGGACAGAAGAGAAGGAGCAGGGACAGAAGAGAAGTAGCAGGGACAGAAGAGAAGGAGCAGGGACAGAAGAGGAGGAGCAGGGGCAGAAGAGAAGGTGCAGGGACAGAAGAGAAGGAGCAGGGACAGAAGAGAAGGAGCAGGGACAGAAGAGAAGGAGCAGGGACAGAAGAGAAGCAGCAGGGAGAGAAGAGGAGGAGCAGGGACAGAAGAGAAGGAGCAGGGACAGAAGAGAAGGAACAGGGACAGAAGAGGAAGAGCAGGGACAGAAGAGGAGGAGCAGGGACAGAAGAGGAGGAGCAGGGACAGACGAGAAGGAGCAGGGACAGAAGAGAAGGTGCAGGGACAGAAGAGAAGGTGCAGGGACAGAAGAGAAGGAGCAGGGACAGAAGAGGAGGAGCAGGGACAGAAGAGGAGGAGCAGGGACAGAAGAGGAGGAGCAGGGACAAAGAGGAGGAGCAGGGGCAGAAGAGAAGGTGCAGGGACAGAAGAGAAGGAGCAGGGACAGAACAGGAACAGCAGGGACAGAAGAGAAGGAGCAGGGACAGAAGAGAAGGAGCAGGGACAGAAGAAGAGAAGGGACAGAACAGGAGGAGCAGGGACAGAAGAGAAGGAGCAGGGGCAGAGAAGGTGCAGGGACAGGGAGAGAAGGAGCAGGGACAGAAGAGAAGGAGCAGGGACAGAAGAGAAGGAGCAGGGACAGAAGAGAAGGAGCAGGGACAGAAGAGAAGGAGCAGGGACAGAAGAGAAGGAGCAGGGACAGAAGAGAAGGAGCAGGGACAGAAGAGAAGGAGCAGGGACAGAAGAGAAGGAGCAGGGACAGAAGGGAAGGAGCAGGGACAGAAGAAAAGGGACAGAACAGGAGGAGCAGGGACTGAAGAGAAGGAGCAGGGGCAGAAGAGAAGGTGCAGGGACAGAAGAGAAGGAGCAGGGACAGAACAGAAGGAGCAGGGACGGAAGAGAAGGAGCAGGGACAGAAGAGAAGGAGCAGGGACAGAACAGGAGCAGCAGGGACAGAAGAGAAGGAGCAGGGACAGAAGAGAAGGTGCAGGGACAGAAGAGAAGGTGCAGGGACAGAAGAAAAGGAGCAGGGACAGAAGAGGAGGAGCAGGGACAGAAGAGGAGGAGCAGGGACAGAAGAGAAGGAGCAGGGACAAAAGAGGAGGAGCAGGGGCAGAAGAGAAGGTGCAGGGACAGAAGAGAAGGAGCGGGGACAGAACAGGAACAGCAGGGACAGAAGAGAAGGAGCAGGGACAGAAGAGAAGGTGCAGGGACAGAAGAGAAGGAGCGGGGACAGAACAGGAACAGCAGGGACAGACGAGAAGGAGCAGGGACAGAAGAGAAGGTGCAGGGACAGAAGAGAAGGTGCAGGGACAGAAGAGAAGGAGCAGGGACAGAAGAGGAGGAGCAGGGACAGAAGAGGAGGAGCAGGGACAGAAGAGGAGGAGCAGGGACAAAAGAGGAGGAGCAGGGGCAGAAGAGAAGGTGCAGGGACAGAAGAGAAGGAGCAGGGACAGAACAGGAACAGCAGGGACAGAAGAGAAGGAGCAGGGACAGAAGAGAAGGAGCAGGGACAGAAGGGAAGGAGCAGGGACAGAAGAAAAGGGACAGAACAGGAGGAGCAGGGACAGAAGAGAAGGAGCAGGGGCAGAAGAGAAGGTGCAGGGACAGAAGAGAAGGAGCAGGGACAGAACAGAAGGAGCAGGGACGGAAGAGAAGGAGCAGGGACTGAAGAGAAGGAGCAGGGACAGAACAGGAGGAGCAGGGACAGAAGAGAAGGAGCAGGGACAGAAGAGAAGGAGCAGGGACAGAACAGGAGCAGTAGGGACAGAAGAGAAGGAGCAGGGACAGAAGAGAAGGAGCAGGGACAGAAGAGAAGGTGCAGGGACAGAAGAGAAGGTGCAGGGACAGAAGAGGAGGAGCAGGGACAGAAGAGGAGGAGCAGGGACAGAAGAGAAAGAGCAGGGACAAAAGAGGAGGAGCAGGGGCAGAAGAGAAGGTGCAGGGACAGAAGAGAAGGAGCAGGGACAGAACAGGAACAGCAGCGACAGAAGAGAAGGAGCAGGGACAGAAGAGAAGGAGCAGGGACAGAAGAGAAGGAGCAGGGACAGAAGAAGAGAAGGGACAGAACAGGAGGAGCAGGGACAGAAGAGAAGGAGCAGGGGCAGAGAAGGTGCAGGGACAGGGAGAGAAGGAGCAGGGACAGAAGAGAAGGAGCAGGGACAGAAGAGAAGGAGCAGGGACAGAAGAGAAGGAGCAGGGACAGAAGAGAAGGGGCAGGGACAGAAGAGAAGGAGCAGGGACAGAAGAGAAGGAGCAGGGACAGAAGAGGAGGAGCAGGGACAGAAGAGAAGGAGCAGGGACAGAAGAGAAGGAGCAGGGACAGAAGAGAAGGAGCAGGGACAGAAGAGAAGGAGCAGGGACAGAAGAGAAGGAGCAGGGACAGAAGAGAAGGAGCAGGGACAGAAGAGGAGGAGCAGGGACAGAAGAGAAGGAGCAGGGACAGAACAGGAGCAGCAGGGACAGAAGAGAAGGAGCAGGGACAGAAGAGGAGGAGCAGGGACAGAAGAGGAGGAGCAGGGACAGAAGAAGAGGAGCAGGGACAGAAGAGAAGGAGCAGGGACAGAAGAGAAGGAGCAGGGACAGAAGAGAAGGAGCAGGGACAGAAGAGGAGGAGCAGGGACAGAAGAGAAGGAGCAGGGACAGAAGAGGAGGAGCAGGGACAGAAGAGGAGGAGCAGGGACACAAGAGAAGGAGCAGGGACAGAAGAGAAGGAGCAGGGACAGAAGAGGAGGAGGAGGGACAGAAGAGGAGGAGCAGGGACAGAAGAGGAGGAGCAGGGACAGAAGAGGAGGAGCAGGGACAGAAGAGGAGGAGCAGGGACAGAAGAGGAGGAGCAGGGACAGAAGAGAAGGAGCATGGAGAGAAGAGAAGGAGCAGGGACACAAGAGAAGGAGCAGGGACAGAAGAGAAGGAGCAGGGACAGAAGAGAAGGAGCAGGGACAGAAGAGAAGGAGCAGGGACAGATGAGAAGGAGCAGGGACAGATGAGAAGGAGCAGGGACAGAAGAGAAGGAGCAGGGACAGAAGAGGAGGAGCAGGGACAGAAGAGGAGGAGCAGGGACAGAAGAGGAGGAGCAGGGACAGAAGAGAAGGAGCAGGGACAGAAGAGAAGGAGCAGGGACAGAAGAGAAGGAGCAGGGACAGAACAGGAGGAGCAGGGACAGAAGAGAAGGAGCAGGGACAGAAGAGAAGGAGCAGGGACAGAAGAGAAGGAGCAGGGACAGAAGAGAAGGAGCAGGGACAGAAGAGAAGGAGCGGGGACAGAAGAGAAGGAGCAGGGACAGAAGAAGAGAAGGGACAGAACAGGAGGAGCAGGGACAGAAGAGAAGGAGCAGGTTATCTTGAGGTTATCTTGAGATTATTTCGGGGCTTTAGTGTCCCCGCGGCCCGGTCCTCGACCAGGCCTCCACCCCCAGGAAGCAGCCCGTGACAGCCGACTAACCCCCAGGTACCTATTTACTGCTAGGTAACAGGGGCATTCAGGGTGAAAGAAACTTTGCCCATTTGTTTCTGCCTCGTGCGGGAATCGA
The DNA here is from genome assembly GCF_040958095.1 of Procambarus clarkii. Lineage (NCBI taxonomy): Eukaryota > Metazoa > Arthropoda > Malacostraca > Decapoda > Cambaridae > Procambarus > Procambarus clarkii. The sequence continues at coordinate 15,690 of NW_027190801.1, forward strand.
ACCCGCGCCACAGAATTACGAGTCCTGCGCGCTATCCACCAGGCTACGAGGCCCCCCCAGGGGCAGAAGAGAAGGTGCAGGGACTGAAGAGAAGGAGCAGGGACAGAACAGGAGGAGCAGGGACAGAAGAGAAGGAGCAGGGACAGAAGAGAAGGAGCAGGGACAGAACAGGAGCAGCAGGGACAGAAGAGAAGGAGCAGGGACAGAAGAGAAGGTGCAGGGACAGAAGAGAAGGTGCAGGGACAGAAGACAAGGAGCAGGGACAGAAGACAAGGAGCAGGGACAGAAGAGGAGGAGCAGGGACAGAAGAGGAGGAGCAGGGACAAAAGAGGAGGAGCAGGGGCAGAAGAGAAGGTGCAGGGACAGAAGAGAAGGAGCAGGGACAGAACAGGAACAGCAGGGACAGAAGAGAAGGAGCAGGGACAGAAGAGAACGTGCAGGGACAGAAGAGAAGGAGCAGGGACAGAAGAGAAGGAGCAGGGACAGAAGAGGAGGAGCAGGGACAGAAGAGAAGGAGCAGGGACAGAAGAGAAGGAGCAGGGACAGAAGAGAAGGAGCAGGGACAGAAGAGAAGGAGCAGGGACAGAAGAGAAGGAGCAGGGACAGAAGAGGAGGAGCAGGGACAGAAGAGGAGGAGCAGGGACAGAAGAGGAGGAGCAGGGACAGAAGAGAAGGAGCAGGGACAGAACAGGAGGAGCAGGGACAGAAGAGAAGGAGCAGGGACAGAAGAGAAGGAGCAGGGACAGAAGAGGAGGAGCAGGGACAGAAGAGAAGGAGCAGGGACAGAAGAGAAGGAGCAGGGACAGAACAGGAGGAGCAGGGACAGAAGAGAAGGAGCAGGGACAGAAGAGAAGGAGCAGGGACAGAAGAGGAGGAGCAGGGACAGAAGAGGAGGAGCAGGGACAGAAGAGAAGGAGCAGGGACAGAAGAGAAGGAGCAGGGACAGAAGAGAAGGAGCAGGGACAGAAGAGGAGGAGCAGGGACAGAAGAGAAGGAGCAGGGACTAAAGAGGAGGAGCAGGGACAGGAGAGAAGGAGCAGGGACAGAAGAGAAGGAGCAGGGACAGAAGAGGAGGAGCAGGGACAGAAGAGGAGGAGCAGGGACAGAAGAGAAGGAGCAGGGACAAAAGAGGAGGAGCAGGGGCAGAAGAGAAGGTGCAGGGACAGAAGAGAAGGAGCGGGGACAGAACAGGAACAGCAGGGACAGAAGAGAAGGAGCAGGGACAGAAGAGAAGGAGCAGGGACAGAAGAGAAGGAGCAGGGACAGAAGAGAAGGAGCAGGGACAGAAGAAGAGAAGGGACAGAACAGGAGGAGCAGGGACAGAAGAGAAGGAGCAGGGGCAGAAGAGAAGGTGCAGGGACTGAAGAGAAGGAGCAGGGACAGAACAGGAGGAGCAGGGACAGAAGAGAAGGAGCAGGGACAGAAGAGAAGGAGCAGGGACAGAACAGGAGCAGCAGGGACAGAAGAGAAGGAGCAGGGACAGAAGAGAAGGAGCAGGGACAGAAGAGAAGGTGCAGGGACAGAAGAGAAGGTGCAGGGACAGAAGAGAAGGAGCAGGGACAGAAGAGAAGGAGCAGGGACAGAAGAGGAGGAGCAGGGACAGAAGAGGAGGAGCAGGGACAGAAGAGAAAGAGCAGGGACAAAAGAGGAGGAGCAGGGGCAGAAGAGAAGGTGCAGGGACAGAAGAGAAGGAGCAGGGACAGAACAGGAACAGCAGGGACAGAAGAGGAGGAGCAGGGACAGAAGAGAAGGAGCAGGGACAGAAGAGAAGGAGCAGGGACAGAAGAAGAGAAGGGACAGAACAGGAGGAGCAGGGACAGAAGAGAAGGAGCAGGGGCAGAGAAGGTGCAGGGACAGGGAGAGAAGGAGCAGGGACAGGGAGAGAAGGAGCAGGGACAGAAGAGAAGGAGAAGGGACAGAAGAGAAGGAGCAGGGACAGAAGAGAAGGGGCAGGGACAGAAGAGAAGGAGCAGGGACAGAAGAGAAGGAGCAGGGACAGAAGAGGAGGAGCAGGGACAGAAGAGAAGGAGCAGGGACAGAAGAGAAGGAGCAGGGACAGAAGAGAAGGAGCAGGGACAGAAGAGAAGGAGCAGGGACAGAAGAGAAGGAGCAGGGACAGAAGAGAAGGAGCAGGGACAGAAGAGAAGGAGCAGGGACAGAAGAGAAGGAGCGGGGACAGAAGAGAAGGAGCAGGGACAGAAGAAGAGAAGGGACAGAACAGGAGGAGCAGGGACAGAAGAGAAGGAGCAGGTTATCTTGAGGTTATCTTGAGATTATTTCGGGGCTTTAGTGTCCCCGCGGCCCGGTCCTCGACCAGGCCTCCACCCCCAGGAAGCAGCCCGTGACAGCCGACTAACCCCCAGGTACCTATTTACTGCTAGGTAACAGGGGCATTCAGGGTGAAAGAAACTTTGCCCATTTGTTTCTGCCTCGTGCGGGAATCGAACCCGCGCCACAGAATTACGAGTCCTGCGCGCTATCCACCAGGCTACGAGGCCCCCCCAGGGGCAGAAGAGAAGGTGCAGGGACTGAAGAGAAGGAGCAGGGACAGAACAGGAGCAGCAGGGACAGAAGAGAAGGAGCAGGGACAGAAGAGAAGGAGCAGGGACAGAACAGGAGCAGCAGGGACAGAAGAGAAGGAGCAGGGACAGAAGAGAAGGTGCAGGGACAGAAGAGAAGGTGCAGGGACAGAAGACAAGGAGCAGGGACAGAAGACAAGGAGCAGGGACAGAAGACAAGGAGCAGGGACAGAAGAGGAGGAGCAGGGACAGAAGAGGAGGAGCAGGGACAAAAGAGGAGGAGCAGGGGCAGAAGAGAAGGTGCAGGGACAGAAGAGAAGGAGCAGGGACAGAACAGGAACAGCAGGGACAGAAGAGAAGGAGCTGGGACAGAAGAGAACGTGCAGGGACAGAAGAGAAGGAGCAGGGACAGAAGAGAAGGAGCAGGGACAGAAGAGGAGGAGCAGGGACAGAAGAGAAGGAGCAGGGACAGAAGAGAAGGAGCAGGGACAGAAGAGAAGGAGCAGGGACAGAAGAGAAGGAGTAGGGACAGAAGAGAAGGAGCAGGGACAGAAGAGGAGGAGCAGGGACAGAAGAGGAGGAGCAGGGACAGAAGAGGAGGAGCAGGGACAGAAGAGGAGGAGCAGGGACAGAAGAGAAGGAGCAGGGACAGAACAGGAGGAGCAGGGACAGAAGAGAAGGAGCAGGGACAGAAGAGGAGGAGCAGGGACAGAAGAGGAGGAGCAGGGACAGAAGAGAAGGAGCAGGGACAGAAGAGAAGGAGCAGGGACAGAACAGGAGGAGCAGGGACAGAAGAGAAGGAGCAGGAACAGAAGAGAAGGAGCAGGGACAGAAGAGGAGGAGCAGGGACAGAAGAGGAGGAGCAGGGACAGAAGAGAAGGAGCAGGGACAGGAGAGAAGGAGCAGGGACAGAAGAGAAGGAGCAGGGACAGAAGAGGAGGAGCAGGGACAGAAGAGGAGGAGCAGGGACAGAAGAGAAGGGAGCAGGGACAAAGAGGAGGAGCAGGGGCAGAAGAGAAGGTGCAGGGACAGAAGAGGAAGGAGCGGGGACAGAACAGGAACAGCCAGGGACAGAAGAGAAGGAGCAGGGACAGAAGAGAAGGAGCAAGGGACAGAAGAGAAGGAGCAGGGACAGAAGAGAAGGAGCAGGGACAGAAGAAGAGAAGGGACAGAACAGGAGGAGCAGGGACAGAAGAGAAGGAGCAGGGGCAGAAGAGAAGGTGCAGGGACTGAAGAGAAGGAGCAGGGACAGAAGAGAAGGAGCAGGGACAGAAGAAGAGAAGGGACAGAACAGGAGGAGCAGGGACAGAAGAGAAGGAGCAGGGACAGAAGAGAAGGTGCAGGGACAGAAGAGAAGGAGCAGGGACAGAAGAGAAGGAGCAGGGACAGAAGAGAAGGAGCAGGGACAGAAGAGAAGGAGCAGGGACAGAAGAAGAGAAGGGACAGAACAGGAGGAGCAGGGACAGAGGAGGAGCAGGGACAGAAGAGGAGGAGCAGGGACAGAAGAGAAGGAGCAGGGACAGAAGAGAAGGAGCAGGGACAGAAGAGAAGGAGCAGGGACAGAAGAGAAGGAGCAGGGACAGAAGAAGAGAAGGGACAGAAGAGGAGGAGCAGGGACAGAAGAGGAAGGAGCAGGGACAGAAGAGAGGAGCAGGGACAGAAGAGAAGGAGCAGGGACAAAGAGGAGGAGCAGGGACAGAAGAGAAGGAGCAGGGACAGAAGGAAGGAGCGGGGACAGAAGGAAAGCAGGGACAGAAGAGAAGGAGCAGGGACAGAAGAGAAGGAGCAGGGACAGAAGAGGAAGGAGCAGGGACAGAAGAGGAGGAGCAGGGACAGAAGAGAAGGAGCAGGGACAGAAGAGAAGGAGCAGGGACAGAAGAGAAGGAGCAGGGACAGAAGGGGAGCAGGGACAGAAGAGAAGGAGCAGGGACAGAAGAGAAGGAGCAGGGACAGAAGAGGAGGAGCAGGGACAGAAGAGAAGGAGCAGGGACAGAAGAGGAGGAGCAGGGACAGAAGAGAAGGAGCAGGGACAGAAGAGAAGGAGCAGGGACAGAAGAGAAGGAGCAGGGACAGAAGAGAAGGAGCAGGGACAGAAGAGAAGGAGCAGGGACAGAAGAAGAGAAGGGACAGAACAGGAGGAGCAGGGACAGAAAGAAGGAGCAGGGACAGAAGAGAAGGAGCAGGGACAGAGAGAGGAGCAGGGACAGAAGAGAAGGAGCAGGGACAGAAGAGAAGGAGCAGGGACAGAAGAGAAGGAGCAGGGACAGAAGAGAAGGAGCAGGGACAGAAGAAGAGAAGGGACAGAACAGGAGGAGCAGGGACAGAAGGAGGAGCAGGGACAGAAGAGAAGGAGCAGGGACAGAAGAGAAGGAGCAGGACAAGAGAAGGAGCAGGGACAGAAGAGAAGGAGCAGGGACAGAAGGAAGGAGCAGGGGGACAGGGAAAGAAGAGCAGAGGACAGAAGAGAAGGAGCAGGGACAGAACAGAGAAGGAGCAGGGACAGAAGAGAAGGAGCAGGGACAGAAGAGAAGGAGCAGGGGACAGAAAGAGAAGGAGCAGGGACAGAAGAGAAGGAGGGCAGGGACAGAAGAGAAGGAGCAGGGACAGAAGAGAAGGAGCAGGGACAGAAGAGAAGGTAGCAGGGGACAGAAGAGAAGGAGCAGGGACAGAAGAGAGGAGCAGGGACAGAAGAGAAGGAGCAGGGACAGAAGAGAAGGAGCAGGGACAGAAGAGAAGAGAAGGGACAGAACAGGATGAGCAGGGGACAGAAGAGAAGGATGCAGGGTCAGAAGAGAAGGTGCAGGGACAGAAGAGAAGGAGGCAGGGACGAAGAGAAGGAGCAGTGGACAGAAGAGAAGGTGCAGGACAGAAGAGAAGGAGCAGGGACAGAAGAGGAGGAGCAGGGACAGAAGAGGAGGAGCAGGGACAGAAGAGAAGGAGCAGGGACAGAACGAGGAGGAGCAGGGGCAGAAAGAGGAGCAGGGACAGAAGAGAAGGAGCAGGGACAGAAGAGAAGGAGCAGGGACAGAAGAGGAGGAGCAGGGACAGAAGAGAAGGAGCAGGGACAGAAGAGAAGGAGCAGGGACAGAAGAGAAGGAGCAGGGACAGAAGAGAAGGAGCAGGGACAGAAGAGAAGGAGCAGGGACAGAAGAGAAGGAGCAGGGACAGAAGAGGAGGAGCAGGGACAGAAGAGGAGGAGCAGGGACAGAAGAGAGGAGCAGGGACAGAAGAGAAGGAGCAGGGACAGAAGAGAAGGAGCAGGGACAGAAGAGAAGGAGCAGGGACAGAAGAGAAGGAGCAGGGACAGAAAGGAGGAGCAGGGACAGAAAGGAGGAGCAGGGACAGAAGAGAAGGAGCAGGGACAGAAAGGAGGAGCAGGGACAGAAGAGAAGGAGCAGGGACAGAAGAGAAGGAGCAGGGACAGAAGAGGAGGAGCAGGGACAGAAGAGAAGGAGCAGGGACAGAAGAGAAGGAGCAGGGACAGAAGAGAAGGAGCAGGGACAGAAGAGAAGGAGCAGGGACAGAACAGGAGGAGCAGGGACAGAAGAGAAGGAGCAGGGACAGAAGAGAAGGAGCAGGGACAGAAGAGAAGGAGCAGGGACAGAAGAGAAGGAGCAGGGACAGAAGAGAGGAGCAGGGACAGAAGGAGGAGCAGGGACAGAAGAGAAGGAGCAGGGACAGAAGAGAAGGAGCAGGGACAGAAAGGAGGAGCAGGGACAGAAGAGAAGGAGCAGGGACAGAAGAGAAGGAGCAGGGACAGAAGAGGAGGAGCAGGGACAGAAGAGGAGGAGCAGGGACAGAAGAGAAGGAGCAGGGACAGAAGAGAAGGAGCAGGGACAGAAGAGAAGGAGCAGGGACAGAAGAGAGGAGCAGGGACAGAAGAGAAGGAGCAGGGACAGAAGAGGAGGAGCAGGGACAGAAGAGGAGGAGCAGGGACAGAAGAGAGGAGCAGGGACAGAAGAGAGGAGCAGGGACAGAAGAGAGGAGCAGGGACAGAAGAGAAGGAGCAGGGACAGAAGAGAAGGAGCAGGGACAGAGGAAGGAGCAGGGACAGAAGAGAGGAGCAGGGACAGAAGAGAAGGAGCAGGGACAGAAGAGAAGGAGCAGGGACAGAAGAGAAGGAGCAGGGACAGAAGAGAAGGAGCAGGGACAGAAGAGAAGGAGCAGGGACAGAAGAGAAGGAGCAGGGACAGAAGAGAAGGAGCAGGGACAGAGAAGAGAAGGACAGACAGGAGGAGCAGGGACAGAGGAGGAGCAGGGACAGAAGAGAAGGAGCAGGGACAGAAGAGAAGGAGCAGGGACAGAAGAGAGGAGCAGGGACAGAAGAGAAGGAGCAGGGACAGAAGAGAAGGAGCAGGGACAGAAGAAGAAGGGACAGAACAGGAGGAGCAGGGACAGAAGGAGGAGCAGGGACAGAAGAGAAGGAGCAGGGACAGAAGAGAGGAGCAGGGACAGAAGAGAAGGAGCAGGGACAGAAGAGAAGGAGCAGGGACAGAGAAGGAGCAGGGACAGAAGAAGGAGCAGGGACAGAAGAGAGGAGCAGGGACAGAAGAGAAGGAGCAGGGACAGAAAGGAGGAGCAGGGACAGAAGAGAAGGAGCAGGGACAGAAAGAAGGAGCAGGGACAGAAAGGAGCAGCAGGGACAGAAGAGAAGGAGCAGGGACAGAAGAGAAGGAGCAGGGACAGAAGAGAAGGAGCAGGGACAGAAGAGAAGGAGCAGGGACAGAAGAGGAGGAGCAGGGACAGAAGAGAGAGGAGCAGGGACAGAAGAGAAGGAGCAGGGACAGAAGAGGAGGAGCAGGGACAGAAGAGAAGGAGCAGGGACAGAAGAGAAGGAGCAGGGACAGAAAGGAAAGCAGGGACAGAAGAGAAGGAGCAGGGACAGAAGAGAAGGAGCAGGGACAGAAGAGGAGGAGCAGGGACAGAAGAGGAGGAGCAGGGACAGAAGAGAAGGAGCAGGGACAGAAGAGAAGGAGCAGGGACAGAAGAGAAGGAGCAGGGACAGAAAGGAGGAGCAGGGACAGAAGAGAAGGAGCAGGGACAGAAGAGAGGAGCAGGGACAGAAGAGGAGGAGCAGGGACAGAAGAGAAGGAGCAGGGACAGAAGAGAGGAGCAGGGACAGAAGAGAGGAGCAGGGACAGAAGAGAAGGAGCAGGGACAGAAGAGAAGGAGCAGGGACAGAAGAGAGGAGCAGGGACAGAAGAGAGGAGCAGGGACAGAAGAGAAGGAGCAGGGACAGAAGAGAAGGAGCAGGGACAGAAGAGAAGGAGCAGGGACAGAAGAGAAGGAGCAGGGACAGAAGAGAAGGAGCAGGGACAGAAGAGAAGGAGCAGGGACAGAAGAGAAGGAGCAGGGACAGAAGAGAAGGAGCAGGGACAGAAGAAGAGAAGGGACAGACGAGGGAGCAGGGACAGAAGGAGGAGCAGGGACAGAAGAGAAGGAGCAGGGACAGAAGAGAAGGAGCAGGGACAGAGAGAGGAGCAGGGACAGAAGAGAAGGAGCAGGGACAGAAGAGAAGGAGCAGGGACAGAGAAGAAGGACAGAACAGGAGGAGCAGGGACAGAAGGAGGAGCAGGGACAGAAGAGAAGGAGCAGGGACAGAAGAGAAGGAGCAGGGACAGAAGAGAAGGAGCAGGGACAGAAGAGAAGGAGCAGGGACAGAAGAGAAGGAGCAGGGACAGAAGAGAAGGGACAGAAAGGAAGGAGCAGGGACAGAAGAGAAGGAGCAGGGACAGAAGGAGGAGCAGGGACAGAAGAGAAGGAGCAGGGACAGAAGAGAAGGAGCAGGGACAGAAGAGAGGAGCAGGGACAGAAGAGAAGGAGCAGGGACAGAAGAGAAGGAGCAGGGACAGAAGAGAAGGAGCAGGGACAGAAGAGAAGGAGCAGGGACAGAAGAGGAGGAGCAGGGACAGAAGAGAAGGAGCAGGGACAGAAGAGAAGGAGCAGGGACAAAGAGGAGGAGCAGGGACAGAAGAGAAGGAGCAGGGACAGAAGAGAAGGAGCAGGGACAGAAGGAAGGAGCAGGGACAGAAGAGGAAGGAGCAGGGACAGAAGAGAAGGAGCAGGGACAAAGGAAGGAGCAGGGACAGAAGAGAAGGAGCAGGGACAGAAGGAAGGAGCAGGGACAGAAGAGAAGGAGCAGGGACAGAAAGGAGGAGCAGGGACAGAAGAGAAGGAGCAGGGACAGAAGAGAAGGAGCAGGGACAGAAGAGAAGGAGCAGGGACAGAGAGAGGAGGAGCAGGGACAGAAGAGGAGGAGCAGGGACAGAAGAGAAGGAGCAGGGACAGAAGAGAAGGAGCAGGGACAGAAGAGAAGGAGCAGGGACAGAAGAGAAGGAGCAGGGACAGAAGAGGAGGAGCAGGGACAGAAGAGAAGGAGCAGGGACAGAAGAGAAGGAGCAGGGACAGAAGGAGGAGCAGGGACAGAAGAGAAGGAGCAGGGACAGAAGGAGGAGCAGGGACAGAAGAGAAGGAGCAGGGACAGAAGAGAAGGAGCAGGGACAGAAGAGAAGGAGCAGGGACAGAAGAGAAGGAGCAGGGACAGAAGAGGAGGAGCAGGGACAGAAGAGGAGGAGCAGGGACAGAAGAGAGGAGCAGGGACAGAAGAGGAGGAGCAGGGACAGAAGAGAAGGAGCAGGGACAGAAAGGAAGGAGCAGGGACAGAAGAGAAGGAGCAGGGACAGAAGAGAAGGAGCAGGGACAGAACAGGAGGAGCAGGGACAGAAGAGAAGGAGCAGGGACAGAAGAGAAGGAGCAGGGACAGAAGAGAAGGAGCAGGGACAGAAGAGAAGGAGCAGGGACAGAAGAGAAGGAGCAGGGACAGAAGAGAAGGAGCAGGGACAGAAGAGAAGGAGCAGGGACAGAACAGGAGGAGCAGGGACAGAAGAGAAGGAGCAGGGACAGAAGAGAAGGAGCAGGGACAGAAGAGGAGGAGCAGGGACAGAAGAGAAGGAGCAGGGACAGAAGAGAAGGAGCAGGGACAGAAGAGAAGGCAGACAGGAGGAGCAGGGACAGAGAGAGGAGCAGGGACAGAAGAGAAGGAGCAGGGACAGAAGAGAAGGAGCAGGGACAGAAGAGAAGGAGCAGGGACAGAAGAGAAGGAGCAGGGACAGAAGAGAAGGAGCAGGGACAGAAGAGAAGGAGCAGGGACAGAAGAGAAGGAGCAGGGACAGAAGAGAAGGAGCAGGGACAGAAGAGAAGGAGCAGGGACAGAAGAGAGGAGCAGGGACAGAAGAGAGGAGCAGGGACAGAAGAGGAGGAGCAGGGACAGAAGAGAGGAGCAGGGACAGAAGAGAAGGAGCAGGGACAGAAAGGAGGAGCAGGGACAGAAGAGAAGGAGCAGGGACAGAAGAGAAGGAGCAGGGACAGAAGAGGAGGAGCAGGGACAGAAGAGAAGGAGCAGGGACAGAAGAGAAGGAGCAGGGACAGAAGAGAAGGAGCAGGGACAGAAGAGAAGGAGCAGGGACAGAAGAGAAGGAGCAGGGACAGAAGAGAAGCAGGGACAGAAGAGAAGGAGCAGGGACAGAAGAGAAGGAGCAGGGACAGAAGAGAAGGAGCAGGGACAGAAGAGAAGGAGCAGGGACAGAAGAGGAGGAGCAGGGACAGAAGAGGAGGAGCAGGGACAGAAGAGAAGGAGCAGGGACAGAAGAGGAGGAGCAGGGCAGAAGAGAAGGAGCAGGGACAGAAGAGAAGGAGCAGGGACAGAAAGGAAAGCAGGGACAGAAGAGAAGGAGCAGGGACAGAAGAGAAGGAGCAGGGACAGAGAAGAGAAGGGACAGAGAGAGGAGCAGGACAGAGAGGAGCAGGGACAGAAGAGAAGGAGCAGGGACAGAAGAGAAGGAGCAGGGACAGAAGAGAAGGAGCAGGGACAGAAGAGAAGGAGCAGGGACAGAAGAGAAGGAGCAGGGACAGAGAAAGGGACAGAAAGGAGGAGCAGGGACAGAAGAGAAGGAGCAGGGACAGAAGAGAAGGAGCAGGGACAGAAGAGAAGGAGCAGGGACAGAAGAGAAGGAGCAGGGACAGAAGAGAAGGAGCAGGGACAGAAGAGAAGGAGCAGGGACAGAAGAGAAG
>NW_027190802.1:0-26187 GCF_040958095.1 Procambarus clarkii
CCACCCATATATTTTCCTTCAATGTTGGAATGATTGGAATTACCAATTTAAAATTTCAAGTCATATATACGATATATATGGGAATTTAGGGGATATTACAAAAAAACATACCAATTTAAAAACACCATGTAAAATAATTATAACATTTAAAATTGTGAAAACAATTGTTAATATAATGAAAAATTTCTTAACAAATAATGATATCGTTTTCTTCGTGTGTGTAATACCTATATAAATGGTCCCATTTGTAACATATTTACTGTTATTTATATTTAAACTATTATTAAGGATTGTAATGTTATATTTTTCATATAACCAACACATTATGACATTCAAATTATCTTGTAAATTATTACACACCTGAGTTTCGTTATTGATACCTCCTACTATTATAGACAAGTGATTCCAACATAGTAGTATATTTTTATAATCCCACAATACAGAAAATTTCATATATTTAACAGGAGTCCTAATCATATATGCATCTTTAATAAAAGATAAATTTTGTACATTTTCATTATAACTTTGTACATTTTCATTATTACAATAACGGCATTCTATTAAAATTGACGCTAAGTTAGTTATGTTTATTTGGTTTGGAAGTATAATAGATGAATTTCGTCCTATTAGTATATATACCTGTATAGTGTCTTTAAAGTTTAACTGGAACTCGAACCATTCTTGTTGTGATAGTAAATCATATATATTGAAAAGTTCTTCATGTTTATATTTAATTTGCTCATCACCTCTATCAAACCAGTATTTAATTGAATCTTTCAATACTATAACTTCATTGCAATCATACTCTTGATTCATTGGAATTACTGGAATAATTATTAATAATAATAATAATATTAATATTAATAATAATAATAAAAGGGTTGGAATCATTTTCAAGCCACAAAATAAACTAAAAATAATATAACATTAAAGCTTGTTTTTATATTTTAATCTTTCAACATTTAGTAAAAAATATATTGTTATGGATGTCATTATTAACAATCAAGGAAATCAGCAACCAAAAGCAGATCTAGAGCAATATTATTTTCAATTGGAAATTCAGGATCAGTAGTAATCTCATTTTTCTTGAATTGAGTATTGTAGGTGAAATATGTACACGCTTTTTGAAGAAGAAATGATCTGAAGAAATAAAATAAAAAAATAAAAGTATTATAATTATTTATTTATTATATACAGTTTATATGTTTCTCTAAATAACAGTTTATCTCTAAATATAACAGTTTATATAATAACACTTTGTTCTAACAGCTTTATACTTACGGAATTGTTTTAAAATGGATTTCATTTTTTTCCTGTTCAATACACGTTGTTGAACTTGACATCATAGCTTGAATTAAATTTGAGGTGAAGGCATCTTTCCTTTTAATGATGAATTCATGGTCATCACAAGATATTAACTTGATGTATGTGGAATTAGGACCTTCACATCCACCATAGAAAATCTGGTAATATTGTGTTAGTGTTTTTTATCTTCAAAAAACATTCAATCCTATTTTACATCATCTCATTATGATAAAACTTAATATGTATATTGTGGAGGTTTCTCTACATTTAAGTTATCATTTTTCATAGCTAACCAAATTTCTTCGGAATGGGGTTTACTTGGATGAAAAAATTCATTGACAAGAAATTTAAGAAATATTTGAGCATCCTCAGTAACCCACATATTACAACAATTGTTTGCATAAACATAATATATGTGAACATATACCAAACAATTATTATACTTAATTCTTGCTGTTATGGTGGAATACCAACCATAATAAATGAAATAATTATATATCCGGTCCATATGGTCATATTTAATAAAATCTTGAAATCCGGATTCGGATAATTCTTCTTTAGTGAATGTACATTTTTCTAAGCATTCAACTTTACATTTAGTTTCAAGAAATATCCTATCTAGCTCACTTTTCAATTTTTTAAATTTTTTAAAATTAGAGTCATATTTAAATGGAGCGTCAAATTTATTTATAAAAAACTTGATTTTTTCATATTCCTCTTCATTTACCTTTTTATCTTCATCTTCTTCTTCAATTACCTTTATATCTTCATCTTCTTCTTCAATTACCTTTATATCTTTATCTTCCTCTTCAGTTACCTTTTTATCTTCATCTTCTCCCCTTTCTTCATCTCCCTTTTCATCTTCAACTCCTCCTTCATTTACTTTCCTCTCTTCATCATTTCCCAATTTCTCAATGCCAACTGCTTCCCCATTACCAATATCCATTTGGTTCATTTTTCCCAACCTGAAAAATATATATATTATAATTGAAATAGTCTGGTGTATTGAAATAGACTAAGATGATCATCAATCTATTGAAGGAGAAACAGAAACAATCTCAATCAAAAATTGAAAGTTATCTACTACTTAAAAAAAAAAGAAAAAAAAAGAAAAAAAAAAAAGAAAAAAAAAACACTGAAATACTCACGCCTTATTTACGCCTTAGTAAGTGTTAATATACTACACCACAATGGTTGTAAGTATAACTTTTAGAAGTTCACTGTAGTAATATCCAAAGAAACGCAGGATGAGAATTGAGATACTGCTCGGATCCCACCTCCTTTTATACAACACACACACACACACACACCCACACCAACACAAAGACACACACACACACAAAGACACAACTACACACACACTTACACACACACACACACAAAGACACAAAGACACACACACACACAAAGACACAAAGACACACACACTTACACACACATGAAGACACACACAACGACACACACACACACACACACACACACACACAAAGACACAAAGACACACACACACACAAAGACACACACACACACATACACACACACACACATAAAGACACACACACACACACAAAGACACACACACACACATATACACACACACATACAAAGTCACACACATAAAGACACACACACACACACACACACACACACACACACAGCTCCTCCCCTCAGTCACTCTTTGACATCCGGCACCCACAAGCATATATACACACTTGGTTATTTAAATCTAGATAAGGCAACACTATTTTAAATCATATAGACATCTAATGTATAAAAAAAATACATTTGAAATTAACTAGAAAGTTGGAAGTTTATGAAGAATGGTATATAAACCAGCAAAAGATTAAACATGAATACACCCAACAGGAATAATTTTTTGTGACATATTAACACGGAATCATGTGACGAAGGGAATTACTTTCGTATTTTTAGTGATATTGGTGACCAATGATAATATTGTTTAAGAACCCGAAATCCCCATCTCTTAACTGACATCATTCAAACCGGGAAAAAAGGATGAAATTGTAACGTTTATCAATCAAGATGAAGGTATATTACCAAAAGCAGCAGCAACACCACCACCACCACCACCACCACCACCACCCCTACTTAAAAACATTGATTTACCATCTTAGTATAATGTCTCTTTCTATAATAAAAATCCAGCCCCTCTTTTTTATATATATATATATATATATATATATATATAAAATGTATAAAAAAAAATCCCAAAATCAATCCTTAAAATGGATTCTGACCTATCACACCTACCATCACCATCACTACCACAATCACCACCGACACCGACTCCGCCACAATCACCACTGCAACCGACACCGCAACAATCACCACTGCAACCGACACCGCAACAATCACCACTGCAACCGACACCGCAACAATCACCACTGCAACCGACACCGCAACAATCACCACTGCAACCGACACCGCAACAATCACCACTGCAACCGGCACCGCAACAATCGCCACTGCCACCATTCAAAGAAGATAATACTGAAAATTTAATGATTGTGGAGGATCAAACAAACATATTTATTAATAATCAAAATGATGAAGAAGAAAAACGAAAATATGTTCAATTTATACAAGAAAAAGTTTCAAATTATAAAAACAACTTTCATAATTCCAATTCACCTTTCAAATTAGCTTTTATGATCATTAATAATATGGTTATCCCGTATTATAATTCTTCAAAATGTCCAAATAAAATTTCAGATGCAATTTACAAACAACTTATTTTAATGCCGAATGAGCAAATTTTTCATGATGCATTGATTAATTATTATAAAGAAAATCCTATTCATCTATCACCAAATTGGAAAATTGACACCACAAATTTAAATAATTTACAGTTGTATTATTTGTATCACATGTTAATACAATCTGGTTATGATATTGAATATAGCAATTCACATTTATTCTCCATATAATTAAATTGACAAATAAGTATTTTAATAATAAGTAGTATAGAAATGATATTATATATATTTTTTTTAATACCTTTATTCTTATTGTAAATATTATTTAAAAAAAAGTATCACTACAGAGAGTATATCAATTTGAGTTGGATATATGTGATACCTAGTAGCCAGAACGGACTTCTCAGCCTACTATGTAAGGCCTGATTTGCCTAATAAGCCAAGTTTTCACGAATTTATATGTTTTCTCTAATTTTTTTCTTATGAAATGATAAAGCTACCCATTTCATTATGTATGAGTTAAAAAAAAATTATTGGAGTTAAAATTAACGTAGATATATGACCGAACCTAACCAACCCTACATAACCTAACCTAACATAGGTTAGGTTAGGTTAATATAATATATGTTAAGTAACGGCCTATTGAATGAATCTCAATCATCAACTCCCCACTGTATGATATATGACTCACGCCGTTTACCCACGCTTCTTTGAATTTCTTCACTTTGACATTCCGAGCACTGGGCAGAAATCACATTACATCAACATCTATCTCTGACCATCGCATTGCTTTGCTTTGTTTTAATTAGACAGTCGGATTCCCCTGGTCCATGCCACTTTTGAGTTGATTACTATATATGATGGTCAATGCTGGAAACTAGTTCAACAAACAATTTAGTTATCATCGAACCTATATCCAATATTTGCATTATGAATTTCAATTGTGATGATGCTGGGTACCCATCCATCTTCAGTAGAACCCATCCAGAACCATTTTGGGTTTATGAGGTATGTTTTTCATTTCTTTTTTTTTTGGGGGGGGGGGGACACTAGTACTAGTTTCCTTTAGTCTTTTTCATTCCCAACCAACTTTCAGTTCAGTCAAACTTCTCGTATCCTAAAACAAAAACAAAAATAAATTAATAATGAACCTTGATATCTAGCACGTGCATTTTAACTAACATAAATAAATTTGAAGAAATAATGTACTATTAACTCATCACCTCTATTTTTCTCTTAATTTCAATTGCATCATCTTTATTAATGAAGGTGTATTATTATTCATATATATTGGTGGTTCTATACCAAAAACTGCCTTGTAAGGCGATACGCCAATTCCACGTGAATATGCTGTGTTTTTGGTGAATTGCACAAAGGGAAGTCCAGCTGACCAATCTCGCGTTTGATTTTCACACATCCAACTGCCAAGCATTTTGATTACATTTTCTTTTGTACATTCAATGCTCCCTTGGCTCTGTGGATGACGAGGTTTGCTATTAATGAGGAGCATGTTGGGCCACATTTCGTTTTTTAGCTCTTGAATCACCTCTGCCACAAATTCACGGCCGTTATCGCTCTGCAGAATTCGTGGGGCTCCCAAGAGAGCAAATATATCGAGTAAGTGGCGTGCCACTTCAATCGCCCGTTTACTGCGAAGAGCTCGTAAAACCGAAAACTTTGTTAAATGATCTTGATAATGTAAAATATATTTATACACACATCCTCCTTCTTTTTGCATATTTATTAAATCCATTTGTCCTCGCTCCGCAAAACTGGTCGATACAATGGGCCGTATTACCCCCTTTTTTCGTCGAGGAAGTCGTTTCAAATTGCATATGTGGCAGAGTGAAATAAAGAGTTTCACCGATTGTTGAGTGACGTTAGCGATAGTTTTACTTGCTTCAAAATAAGTTCTTTTTTCTCCTCCGTGACAAACTGCTCTGTGTGCATCATAAATCGTATCATACAATTGCCCTTGCCCTTGATACAATGAAACGACGACACATCCGGCCAGGATCAGCTGTTGTTGTTCCTGTTGTTGTGGTTGTTGTTGTTGTTGTTGTTGTTACAGCCTTAGTAGAATGACGATTGTCACTGGTCAGTTTACGCTTGGTCCCCCGCTTCATTCTTCGTTCAGTTTCGTCGATGGTTACTAAGACGTCATCCCCAAATAGATTTTTGACATCATATCGAGACAATAGATCATATTCATGAGAAGATTTCCAATTCAGTTTCAATTTAGCATTTTTGACTTCCTCAATGTATTGTGCTAATTTTTCTCGAGTAAAAATTTTCCGACTCCCAGGCCCACCTTTTTCCAACATTTGGCTAATTTTTAATTCAAATTCATGTTTGCTGCAAAATTCTTCGTTTTTCTTTTGCTTTGATATCATCCTATCACTATTTTAATTTTATTTCAATATGTTTATTATATAACCACCAAGTTTTTTTTTTTTTTACAAATCGCCTAGAACACTAGTGATGATAATGGAATTTGAATTGAAAAGAAGAGTTTGAAGCCTTTACTGTAAACCTGAAGAATCTCGAAATATAAATAAAAAAAAAAATATATATAATGCCATGCCTAGTAAATATATAATATGGTCAGACGGATTTAATAAATTTACCATTCATTAATTACATGCCAAAATGAGTGGACAACATAGCATGAAAACATTAGAAGGTTTAAATTTCAAAATAAATTTAAACATTTTAAAACGAAATGGGTTTTATTATAACAAACAAGAAAATCTATGGAAATGTATAAAGTGTCATTTGTCACTTACATTCAATATAAATAGTAATGCAATTGTATATCCAGAACATAATTGTACATTTATTTCACAAATTAAAACAC
Source organism: Procambarus clarkii (assembly GCF_040958095.1). Lineage (NCBI taxonomy): Eukaryota > Metazoa > Arthropoda > Malacostraca > Decapoda > Cambaridae > Procambarus > Procambarus clarkii. The sequence continues at coordinate 6,880 of NW_027190802.1, forward strand.
CTATCAGAATGTTTAACAACATTTTTTTTTTGAAGTTTGAAAGTGCCCGTCTAGACACATTTAACAATTGGAAATTCCCATGGATTTCCCCTCTAAATTTAGCTAGGGATGGATTTTTTTATCTTAAAAAGAAACGATGCATGTGCATGTATTTTCTGCAATACAGTTATCAAGAACTGGCAAATAAACGATATTCCACATAATAAACATAGACAAAGAGTTCCTTATTGTCCATTTATCATGGGAAAACCCGTTGGTAATGTCCCTTTAGAGTTATGTGAAGTTATTCTGCAATCAAATTTAGTCCTCTCATTGTCACCTCATTGTCCCAGTGTCGATCGAACATATGAAGATTGTAAAAATCGCCTGGAAAGTTTTAGCACATGGCCACTTACATTACCAAACTCAGAAGATCTAAGTTCAGCTGGATTCTTTTATACAGGTCTTAGTGATCATGTGAAATGTGCTTTTTGTAATCTTGGGCTATGGAATTTTGACATTTCTGACAAGCCTCTACTTCTTCATATTCAATGGAATCTGGAATGTAGCTTTCTGAAAAGTTTCATGGATTTATCCTCGAACAAAATTGAGATTACAATACGAAAATTTCGAGAGGTATCTGTAAATGATAAAAAAAATCTAATTCAATCTTTAATTGAAGGAATGGATACCATATGCCAAACCATTTACCATGATAATATACCTCGAGATATTATACATAGTATTGTAAAAGAAACTATAGAAAAAAAAGAATTTGCAGTATTGTTTTCATATATTTTATTTCGGTATAAATGTCAGGAAAAACAATTTGGGAAAATTTTGGTAAAAAATTTTCCTCAAATCATAAAAGATATGGAAACTACCACAACCCAAACAACACCCCCACCATCACCCTACCCAAACCCCACCAACACAACAACCCCCACAACAACCCAAACAATAACCCAAACCCCACCAACACAACAACCCCCACAACAACCCAAACAATAACCCAAACCCCACCAACACAACAACCCCCACAACAACCCAAACAATAACCCAAACCCCACCAACACAACAACCCCCACAACAACCCAAACAATAACCCAAACACTGCCACCACCACCACCACCACCACCACCACCCTCCCAAAACCTAACCAACACAACAACCCAAACACTGCCACCACCACCACCACCCTCCCAAAACCCTACCAACACAACAACCAAAACACTGCCACCACCACCCTCCCAAAACCCAACCAACACAACAACCCAAACACTGCCACCACCACCCTCCCAAAACCCAACCAACACAACAACCCAAACACTGCCACCACCACCACCACCACCCTTCCAAAACCCAACCAACACAACAACCCAAACACCGCCACCGCCGCCACCACCACCACCACCACCACCACCACCCTCCCCAAACCCCACCAACACAACAACCCCACCACAACTTTTATAATCACCCACACCCACAATATACACACCCTAATCTCACCACCACGCCAACAACCTTACCACACCACCACCACCACTCCCTACTACACATTAATGAATATAATCCATGTTCCGTTAGAATACAAAAAAAATATATAAATTATTATATAAACACCATTCATTTTTATATACAAAATAGTCAGTATGTCATCTCAGTATTGTAAAGAAACTGATTTTTATTACAAAAATGCACATCTTCCTCCCACTATAAATATGCCATTAATACAATTAAAACCAAACCAATTAAATTATGATAATAAAACTAAAAAATCTTTAGGGCTTTTATATGTAGATGCCAGTCAATGTTTTAGTACAGACGAAAAAGTTATATTAAAAAAATGTAAAATCCTAATGTTACATTCTCCATAATACTTTTATATTTCGTATCTTAATAATAAAAGTTATCGACATAAATGGAATGATAAAACGAAAAATGTTATTATTTTTGAAAATTCGTCCCCCATGAGTCAAGCCGAATATGTTAATTTATATCAACATATGTTTGGTAATGGAAATACAATAGAGGGAGAGTATACACTTCCTCGTGGTCAACCTGAAAAAATTGATCAAAAGATTCCGATAATTACCCAAATTAGAGAGTTTATGGAAGAAACACATTGTTTTCATTTAGATTTTATACCAATTATTAAAAGAATTAAATTGGGGATGATTCATAATAACCAATATAATTTACCAATGATATCAGAGGAATGGATAGCACTGAATGGTAAAACCTATCAGTGTGATTATAGTATTTTAATTGAAACTGAAAATGCAAATAATTTAATTCAATTTACGCACTCTCGGTCTCGATGTTTAAATTGGATACTTGGAACTTTAGGATGTATTTTCAACCTAAATGATAAGAAGACCAACAACCGTGCAATTAAGAATTATATGCATCGTTTTCCTTTCAGTCATCGCTTAGATGAAGAAAAAATTGCCTGTTATTTCCCACTTGAAGAAGCCCTAATACATATAAACAGCCATCGACTCAAAACACTAATACCCTTCAATAGTGAAACATTAATTAAAACTATAATTAAAAAAATAAAAGAAAATCGTTAAATAAAATGGTACATCCTCATCTTTCAACAACAACAACAACAACAACGGCTTCAGGCGAGAATCATCAACAACTTCCTCAGTTACTACCTCAACCTCATGTTATGGATTTGAGAATAGCTAATAGAGTACATGAAGAATCTTATTGGAATCCAATACCAACCACATTAACAACTCCCGCAATTAATGAGACACATGATAATAAGGAAATATCACAGGAAAAAATGAATGTCATTAAGAAAAAAACAAATTGGTCCCTTTCTATTATGTATCTGTCTTTTTTGGTTGGTTTATTAGCCACCTTTTATCTTTTGGGAACAAATATTTCCAAATCATTAATGTCATTAGTAATTGCTATTATGGCTCTTTTATTAATTACATTTATCTTAACTTACCATCAATATCAATATAAATCAATTGTTTCTTATGCCCAAAAAATCGTTCCTCCAGCTAAACAGCTTATACATCTATTAAATTATTAAATTATAATTAAATTTCATAGTCATTTTATTATTTTTCTCCTATATAAAAAAGAACAAAAAAAGATATGTTCGGTAATAAAATATTCACATATTTTATACTTATTATATTAATTATCTTATGTTTGTTTATTACAATAACATCTGTTATGAATGTATATGATAAAATACCATTTATGGATTCAGTTAAATCTGATGATCACATGAAATATGTTATGGGGTCACATCATGCCATTGCTGGGCTAATTGCAGTAATTCTCGTGATTTTTACAACGATTAATACATATAAAATTATAAACCATGAAGAAAGAGACCAAATGAATTTTGAAGCACAGTAAATTTAATAAAGTATTCGAAAAAAATTGTTGTAATGTATGACATTTACCAAGTCATAGAAACAGGTGCTTGCTTTATTTTTTTAATACAAGTGTAATCAATACTGATCATAAAATTACCTAAATTTTTTAATTATAATCATATAAACCTACAGTGTGTGTGTGTGGGTGTGTGTGTTGTAAAAAGAAATATATTAAATTTGATATATACAAAATTCATATTCTATAATGTTTACAATTTCTAAGATCTAACTGTACATTTATTAATTGAAGGTGGTGGTATGCCTAATATAATAATAATAATAATAATAATAATAATAATAAAAACTCTGGGAGAATGGTAATTCGAATGTAAGTTACAAATTACTAAAGATATATTCATCAAATCCTTATTCTCAATAATGGATCCTAAGTGAGTGGGTAAAACGACACATACAGAGGAAGAAACAAACAACGGGTAGGTCTCCCGAAACCCATTTAAACCTATTACAAAAAACAATAACAACCACCAAAATAAATATATATATATAATATATATATATATATACCTGGTTGCCAGAACGTCGTATTTGGCCTGCTGTGCAAGGCCCGATTTGCCTGATGGGCCGAGTTTTCATGAATTTATATTTTTTTTCAAATTTTTTTTCTTGCCGGTGAACGAGAAGCAGTTCGCAACCGCACCGGAACCCAGAACCTGTGATCCAATCCCGCGACAGGCAAAACACCGTCTGGTTCCCCAATTACTCTGGTATACGTCTGCGGCAAACAGTTCCCTACCGCACCGGAACCGAGAACCAGCACCCTAACAGTGGGGGAAGAGAAAGGAGCGACGCCGCCAGAGTAGCAGGCGCCGGCCCTGTCAACGAGAGAAGCAGTAGCGTCTTCGCCTGCTGCTTTCTCTCTATGGTGTGGGTGCCGGAAGCCACTGAGCGACCAGGGACAAGGAAGAAAGATGTCGGTGACGGGTGTCGCGAGATTAAAAAAATTGTGGGAATATCATTTATGCGTTAGCAGCTGGAGTGCTGGTGGAGCTGGTGTAGGTGACAGTAGGAGATGGCATCGCTGAAATAACCACTTGTGGTCTCGTCGGTGGGAGGGGCTGGGTGGCACTGACATCTTCTGATTGTGGAGAGATGGTGTCGCTGTTTGTGGATTGGATTCTCATCCACATTAAAAATAAAATAATTAGTAAACATATACCAACAACAAATATATAAATGTTCATTTTTTTATAATAACCAAAACAAAAAAAATATTAGAGGGTAATTCATAAAAAACAACAACTAAGTATTTTGGGTAATTGCCATATAGACCGTTTATTGGCAAACATTACATTAAATTATTAATATAATTGAAAAGTTTTAATTATAATATAAATTACCATATACCTCCTTGTGTTTTAGGTGGGGTATACAAATTTACATACTGATTAAATGACATTGAATCGCACAAATCTTGTGGTATATGATGTACATCATTAGGAGGTTCTATTTGGAAGTTGGGGATGGATGTATCTGCTTTTATAGTTTTATCAACAACTTGAAGATATTCAGAAGGATCTCGTATTTGTACTAAATAATTAGGTTGAAGAGTTGTAATGTTGTTTCCCGGTGTTACTTCAAATTTCCTAAATACCCCAACACTGCGATTCGTAATATTTTGCAAATGGGCAATGGTATTTTTTAATACTAACATCTCATTAGAACATAGGCTCTTGAGAGTAACAAAACCGATTTGATCTGAATATACTACATTAGGCCATGCTATTTCAAGAATATTTGTGCCATTTTCGGGATAGTCTGAAAATATATCAATACCATTGGGTTTTTCACCTGCAAGATTATGATTGATATCGATTATTTTTGAGGGAGACATTCCAATGGCAATATCAAAAATAGAATAATTAACATTATTTATATCAACAGGTTTATTCAGGTCATCATTAAACTCTGAAAAGTAATTTTTCAAATTGTCTATATTTGCTTTTAAATTCTTACGAAACATTTCCGAATCATTAATATGTTTCTCCATAGCAATATCAGCGAGATCAGGATAAGTGGTAGTATTTAAGTCAGGAAAACTGTCTGGTTTAATAGGATCTCCAGGTTTGAGATTTGTATTAGGTGTCATGGTATGTGCTGTATTTACAAATCGTTTATGAGGTGGATATTTAGTACCATCTTTAAGTCCTCGTTTCAATTTTTCACAGGCTGTAGTTGATTTAGGTTCAGTACTGTCAGTAAACACGGCCTTCCCTTTATTATTAATGATGAGAATATTATGTGGAGTAGTGATACACTCATTATTGAGTGGAGGGTATTTTTTAAGATCTTCCGGATTATTCTAGAGGGCAACCGCTATGGCTAGAAAATCATGTATTCGATGTGTGGACAAGGGTTCATAACAAGCAAAATTGGTTCGATTCAAATATAATCTACTTCCATCATTATCTGTTATAGTTTTCACTTGTAAACGTCGCTGTGATTGAATTAGTTGAGAATAATATATGTTTAAAACTGAATTTACATCAAAAATTTTTAGTAAAACTAAATTTTCTTCACCTTTAGCTGCTTTAACAAATTTATGAGGTGGAGAAGTTATTAATTTAATCTTGTCAGTTGGTATAGGCTCACCTTTGTAATAACCATTATCAAGAGAAGCAGGGAGAGCGTTCATAAACTTTTCATAACATTCCAATTGGTCTTTAATGTTATTATTATTGCAAGGAACAGTTTCCTCTGTATCAACCCAAATTACTTTAACCCCCTGATCTATGAGATTTGATGGCATAGCTAACATCTGTAAAAAGATTTTTGAATCAGGGATTAGAATATTACCTGGATGAAAAGATATATTCATAGTATTTTGCATGTTAGGATAGACTTTTTGATTAACATTATAACTTGTTAAGACATGAGCCATTGGTCCTAAATTATAAGTTTTATGAGGCCCAGTTTTGTTGGAACAAAATGAGTCTTTAAAATCTTTCACCACGTCTGTTGATAACAAACCCATTTTTAGATATAAACAGGGTGGACATATAGCAGACAAACTTTTATAAATATTATGTACTGGTTTTTCCCGTGCTTTTCTATACAAATCTTCAATTTGTTGTAAATGATAATCTTTTTCTTCATATTTTAGGTCAGGAAATAGAGCGTGAATACAAACACATTTAGAAGAATTACCAATCATATTTAACTGTTGACCCAAAGCTTTTATGAAAGAAGCACGTTGGTTAGGGTCACTGATATATCTAGTCATATCTTGAATTTTGGAAAGAACTTCAGATATTTCTGGATTAACTTTTGGATTGGCCATTATTGATGTTATAGATGAATTCGGAGTTAGACCAACTACTGATTGTTGTGTTATGGTGTTTGTTTGTTGGTTTTGTGCTGGTTGGTTTGGTGGTGGGTTTGATGGTGGGTTTGGTGATTGTACAGGATTGGTTGTATTTGGAATCCCTACAGGACTATTCATATTTTCATATATTTTTTATTATAAATTAAAATAAAAATATAAATAAATGTCTTCATCTTTACCTCAATCACCGACATCATCACTTTCAATAAAAAATCCCATAGTTAATTCTGATGTCATTAATATCATTTCTAAAATTAATGATGATTCACCCCAACATAATTTAATTAGAACGATGATTAGAGAACAAATAAATATGATAGGTACTCAATGTATTTGTAAACATGCAATTTTACCTAATGTAAAAACAGAAGATAAAGATTATTATTTACTTCAACTTGAACAACTCTATATGAAAGCCCAAGAAAAATTATCCAAATCCAATACCTATATAAGTTTATCTGCCATATGCCAACCATGTTTGTATGTGAAAATGGGTTTAATCTTTCGGGAAACTTTAAATGATTTTCATTATAATGAAATGTGTCATAATAACATTGGAATACACACCTATAATTTAGGATATTTCTGGCATGCTCTATCTAGTTTCGGTATTAATTACAAAATTTATCCCCAAATTAAACAAACACAGAACATATCTTTCTTCCCTGGTAATGTTATCTTACCCAATCCCAACATTTTGTTACAAATTTTAGCTATGCCATCAAATCTCATAGATCAAAATATTAAAATTGTTTGGGTTAACACTAAAGAAATAATAGACGAAATAAATGAAATAAATGTTGACGATTTAACTAAAATTTATACAAAATTTGTAGAAAGTCTCCCATATCCTTTGGAAAACGGTTACTATAAACGTCCATTAAAAAACGAACAATGGAATGACAAGGAAAAGGGAATAAGCGCTAATCCTTCTTCACGATTTATTAAAGTTATAAAAAATGATGATTTTAATTCAGTGGATTTAAAAATCTTTGATATTAACAATATAATGAGTATTTATTATGCTCAGTTAATTAAATCTCAGCAACGGCTCTTACAAATAAGAAATAATCGATTGTCATACTGTGAACCATTATCGACACATAGGACTCATGATTATATAGCTATAGCAATTGCTCTTTCTGACTCCCTCGATGATCTTAAAGAATTACCGCCTCTCAATGGTCGATGTATCTTCACGATGCATAACATTCTTATTGTTAACAGACAAGGAAGAGCTATTTTTACTACAACTACTACCAAAAATCAATCCACTGAATATATACAATTAAAACGAGCTCTTAAACCTAAAATATCCACCCAAACCAATACCAGTTCACCCAATGTATTACAACAGCTCAAAAATCCTGTTAGACCTATAGATATTCATCCCCCTTCTTTTATACATGAGACAAAATTTTCTTATCTGTCTCATATTGCAACTGAGAAACCTATGGTTAAAACGTATCAAAGTCATTTAACTTCAAATACTGATAATTTAAAACGGTATTTCAATACATTTAATGATGATCTAAATGTGGATGTGGTAAATAACATTAATGATGTTTCCATTCTCGACATTGCAATGGGAATGTACCCTAGTAAAATATTAGATATTAACTTGAAACCGGAAAAAAATTCAAATATTGATATTTCCACTGACGAATCCAATGGAGAATGTATGATTAGGATATTAGAAACAACCCCTCCTAATACTGCTTATTCATCTCATATAGGATTCATTTCCCTTACAAATATATGCAGTAATGAAAAATTAGTTTTAAAGAATATGGCAACATTTTTACCAAATATATTAGCTCGAGATACTGGCACAAACTTCATTTCTAAAAATTCTCTAGGGAATATTACCCATAATATAAATTTTTTGGCTGAAATGAAAGATCACAACGAGTTTATTGAGTCCATAAAACAACCAAATTAACAAAGTAAAATAAAATAAAAAAAATTACTTCAAAATCAACCTTGGATATTATTGATCTTAATGATGCCCTTAAAAATAAAAAATATAAAAAAGCTTTTCAAATTTATTTAGACTTTGAAAAATCTATTCTAAAAACACTCTTTGTAAATGAAATTAAAGTTATACCCGAAAATGAAAATAGTCCAGAGAGACTAAACCCATTTCCTTTGATAATATGTTCAACGCTGTTCAAATTAGCATTACAAGAAGATAAGAAAAATGATATGAAAGAATTTAAACCGAAAGAAAATCTTCAAAAATTAAATGAATTCTTTAAAAATACCTATAATATTGACCAAATAGTAGGTTCATCCCTCATTAACGATCTACTAACCAACCTTATACATTGTGCAATCAATGAACTTGAAAACGAAAATATGGATGAACCCAATCTCATGGACAGAATTTTTGGTGTATATAAATTATTTGAACAGTTTCTATTTGCCCTTGAACGTAGTCATCTTTATACACCATTTTCAATCAACACTCAATTGATTTAAGTTTGTTTTCTGTTATGCAAACGCATGAATGAACTCATAAAAAGTTGTGTAAATATGAATACAATCTCTAATTCAAAAATAAATGAAATTCAAAACACATTTCAAAATAATGTAAACCAATTGGAAAACAATAATAAATTTTGTATACAACAGTTACATGAACATTATCAATGGCAACTAAAAAACTCTCAAGAAATTTATAAAAGCAACATTGAAGAAATTTACAGAAAAACAGAGGAAAGTAAAAATGAATTATGGAAAAGGGTTAACCTTTCAACTATTGACACTATACATGAACAAGAATTAATGTTAAATAACCAACTTGAATTAATAGAAAAAATCATATCCGAAATAAAAACGTATGGAATGAATGATGATGATGATGATGAATTAACACAAGATGACTAACGATCATTGAGTCCTAGGGTTACAAACCAATCGCTCTTTGACCATTCCAATGTCAGCTGAACACCATATTGTTGCTTCTCCAGCCGGGATTCTGCCTTAGAAGCTTTCAGGCATAATCCCACGAGTACTTACTTAATCAAACTTATAGAAATATAAAATAGATATTAATAGTACTACCATCATTAAGTTGAAATTTGTATCCATATAAGGGGATGGCATTGTCTACTTCTGATCATATTACTATTTTCTACCTTGTTTCTATTTATCAATGATAACTGATCGTTTTCAAGCATAATAATATAGTAGTCACTGTTTATACTTCTTTTGTTTTGTATAGTCGGAGTTGCTACTATCCCAAAGATTTCTCTTTCACAGAAACATATTAAGGATAAGAGAGCTGTGTCCCCATATGATGGGTACTGGTCTAATTTTCCTGGTGTGGATGAATCTGTTCCATTATTATGATTATAATTATTATTGGTTTTGCCGTTTAAGCCTTTAGAACGAATAAACATATCAATATCATTTATTTGATGAGGGGGTATATTGAAAGCCCCAAATTCTTTCACCACGTCATATATGGTATAAGGTTTGATAGATATGAGTCGACTGTATTGCTGTTTGACTATTCCATCATCATAATTTGTCTTATAACTCTTTCTTTTCCTTCCCAAAGCATTATAAACAGCCCAGTTATCTATCAGTATGGCTCTCATATCTGAATATTTAGGGTATTTATTGACAATATATTTATATGACTTACTAACACCATATTTATTTTTAGATAAAACACAGTCATAATACGTTAAAATATGTGTAAAATATTGACACATGTTCAATAAAGTTAAAACATTTTGAATATATGAACGTTTTCCTGCTGTCCATAAAATAAGAATATTGTGTTTGTTGGTGGCTTTCATATAATCTAACATCTCATATAAAAATGGCCGTGTATATACTGAGGGAAAACTATCTGACAAATTCAGTTGTAAATGTTGTTGTTCATCATATATGGCTAATGTATTATCGAAATCAAAAACAAGAAGAGCTGGTGCTCTTTTTTCCTCGTTAAGATATCGTACATATTTATAAAAAAACATATCTTGAGTAAAATCTTCAGTATCTAACATTTGTTTACTGTTAAAATAATTATTAATATTATCATCATTATTATTATTATTACTATTGTCATCATTGTTTATTGGTGACAATATATCAGTAGTAATTGTAGATGTTGCAGTGGATGTAGTTGTTGTTGTTGTTGTTGTTATTGTTGACGTAGTGTCACTAGTTGTAATAATTACATTAGTATCACTAGTTATATCAGAAGGAAAATATGATAAAAGTGGCTTTGTAGTCATATTCCACGACATTGTTTTCTTATTTTTTAAAAATTAATTAAATTGTTATTAAATTGTTTTTTTATTGGTCTTTGAAGGTAACAATTGGTAACATGGGATGCCCGAATAATGTGCAAGGAACATGTTTTATTACTTCTTCAATGAAATGTTTGTTAGAGTGTCGCATTTTCTCAGTGGGAAGTATATTTTTATCAAGTAAACATTTTAAATGAATCATGGCATGAACAATAATAACACAGACGTTAAGAGCTGACATTCCCATTCCATTTAGACTAGTGTTGAACATTTCTCCATTAGACATATTTACAAATGTATTATATAAAATACGATGGGAACCTAACACCTTATATCGTTTATCAGCTCCAGGCATAACCAAACTATAAGCATCTAGGCCACTTACAAGAGACCGATCATTATCCTTGTTTATATAATTTTTATCATCATCTGTTTTTGTTTTATATATGTTTATTAATTCATTTATTGAATAAAAAATATACACATTATTAGTAGTATTGTCCAAATAAAGATTAATATACTCACAATCTTGAGGATAGAGGAGTTTACCATTTTGATCTCTATCACCTTCTAACGCCAAATTCAAAATTTCCTTATTTACTTCTAATACATTTTCCTTATAGTCGATAAAATGATAATTTAGTGGGGGTGATCTTAAATTTTTTTGAATTTCAAACAAACCCTCAAACAAATATTGATCAGCAGCTCCAAACAAATTTTCAATTGTTCTAGACATAAGTTGCTGAGCCACATGTCCCATAAATCTAATCCAGTTATGATAAACTTTATTTATAATAAATTGAGCACTTTCATGTGTATAAATTAAAGCTGTTATTGGTTCAGCTTTAATGATGTTACTCTTACCTAAACACTCCTCAATATACTGTAAACGTCTTTCAACTCTAGCTATTCGCGTTCTTTCCTCTAAATCATAATCATCAATATAAACATCCCTATTAAAGTGATTTTTCTTGTTTTTAATGTGACCATCTCGGTTTACACGATATGCGTCACTAGAGGGTAAGAGTCCACCTGCTGTTTTGACAAATGGTATGCGGTATCGACGTTGTTGTTGTTGTTGAGATTTTCTTCGATTTTGTTCACTTTTTCTTTCACTAGCTGTTCTTGGTGTTGGTGTTGGTGTTGGTTTAGATTCTGTTGCTGTTGTTGCAGCTGTTTTGTTTTTTCTAATTTTATTATTAGATTCTTCATTTTCACTGGGACTGTAAATTCCTCCTTTTGATGAGAAATATGCCATTGAGACAAAATTTTCAATTTTTTCTTTTTCCTCTTTCTCTTTTTTTTTAACGAGGCTATTATTATTATTATTATTATTATTATTATTATTATTCATTTTTAACTATAAAGAAAACCTTAAGAGTGAAAATAATATCTAGGAATAAATTAAAATTCAAAAGGAGTCGTATCACGTGATTATATTATTTTTAAAATTATTTCAGAACTACAACAGAAAGGTGTTCACCTGCTGAAACCTCATGCGTGTACTGAGGTAAGTACAATTCAACCCTTCCTCTTTCTCCTAGCATCAGGTCAGCACAGGTGGTGGTGTAAGAGCAGTATGATTGAAGTTGGTCTTTGGAGCGCCGCTACTCTGTGATAACTCAAGGAGGTGACAGTCTTTACTGAGCCTCCATTCTCCACCTCGAGAGTGCTGGTCTTTGCCTCGGGAGTGCTGGTCTTTACTGCGCCTCCATTCTCAGCCTCGGGAGTGCTGGTCTTTGCCTCGGGAGTGCTGGTCTTTACTGCGCCTCCATTCTCCGCCTCGGGAGTGCTGGTCTTTACTGCGCCTCCATTCTCCGCCTCGGGAGTGCTGGTCTTTGCTGCGTCTGCTGCGCTGTCGCTCTATGCCTCGGGAGTGTTGGTCTTTACTGCGCCTGCTGCGCTGTCGCTCTGTGCCTCGGGAGTGTTGTCGCTCTGTGCCTCGGGAGTGTTGGTCTTTGCTGCGCTGTCGCTCTGTGCCTCGGGAGTGTTGTCGCTCTGTGCCTCAGGAGTGTTGGTCTTTACTGCGCCTGCTGCGCTGTCGCTCTGTGCCTCGGGAGTGTTGTCGCTCTGTGCCTCGGGAGTGTTGGTCTTTGCTGCGCCTGCTGCGCTGTCGCTCTGTGCCTCGAGAGTGTTGGTCTTTGCTGCGCTGTCGCTCTGTGCCTCGAGAGTGTTGGTCTTTGCTACGCCGATGTTCTGTGCCTCGGGAGTGCTGGTCTTTGCTGCGCCTACTGCACCTGCACCGGCGCTCCGTGCCTCGGGAGTGTTGGTCCTTGCTGTCCCCCTCGAATTGTAATCTCATATCAAATCGTACCACATTTACCTTATAAGATGACAAAAAAAATAAAAAATCACAATCTTATGACAAATCACAATCTTATGAAAATTTGTAATGAGGAGTCTCAGATGATGATATAGTTATTTTTTTTTTTTTTTTTTTTTTTTTTTTAACCTCATCCATGACTAGAGGTTCCTGTTCCCCCATTTGTAGAAAAGTTTCTATTCCAGCACTGAAACTCTGAGTGTCCATAAAGATTAATGATATCTGTTGAAATGAAAAACTATATGTTTTAATAATACTTTTTACACTTTTACATATATATATATAGTATATATATACGAACTCCAAGCGAGGTCTTTTCCCTTCACAGTGGAGAACTAATATAAGGAATATAAGGTTGAGGGTTGTCTTATATATCATACATGGCCATGTAGCCAATAATTTTCAATTTTATAATTTTCTTCTATCTGACTTTGGGGAAGTTAAAGTTATTGTGGATGAGGAAAAAGAGAGAGAATGAGAGAGAGAGAGAGAGAGAGAGAGAGATAGAGAGAAAGAGAGAAAGAGAGAGAGAGAGAGAGAGAGAGAGAGAGGCTTTATACACCTGCAGGGACAATGATATCTAAACCAGCAACGTATCACCTTCTTCTGCTGGAAATTCTTCACATATTTTTATCCATCCACCAGCTCTCGTCACAAATGGTGCCACTATTTCACTGGCATATTTGCTCATAAATGTTGCTATTTTTTCGCTCAAGTCCTCCATATTTTTGTCTTTGCAATACAAAGCCATCTGTCCACCAAAAGCATATAGTGCAATTATCCTGCCCCAAGTAATAGCCATCTTTTCACCTTCAAATAGTTCATTGAAAACTCCAACAAATGTCACATATCCAGTGTCATGAGTAATGTCCAATTTTTTAAATATTCCCTTAAATTGTTTTTCGTGACTGTGCACCATCGTCTTGATACATCTGAGGAGTGTTTCTTCAACTTTATCATTAGTTGTCGCCTTTGTCTTCTCCATCAGTGAAAACACAATATACTTGGCTAAACTCTCCGCCTTATTCTCCACGCTCTCTCCTTTCAGTGAAACTTCGGCAATATTAGCTTCATTCTGGTTACATCTTTCTACATTAGGCTCCTGTGTGTGATTACCTCTAATCATGGACAATGATAGTGGTCGTTACCCTGCACCAAAATCATATACAATAAGTTAGGATATTGCTTCTCTCCATATATATATATAATACATTTACCCCCCCCCCCAAAAAAAAAAGAGTGTCAAATTGTTTTCCATAAATTACAACATAACAAATAATGATTACCCGAAAAATAGTGTACCTGTCTATAAATAAAAAATAATAATGATATATATTTGTTTGATAGCTATATAAAGGAGTTGTATGGGAAAGGAGATTAACACAAGTTCCTGCCTACCCCTGAGTCTCCTTAGTCTTTCCAAATAAGTAATTAAAAATGGTAATTTACGAAAATAACACTTTGGTGTTAACGGAACAGAGTACATTCTCAGTAGAAGTTAGTGAAAATGTAATAAATGATAATAATGATGAATATTTTATTATTATCTTACATTATTCAATAACTTCTTTTGTTTTGTTACTGATAATATATTATGTATATTTGATGTCATATGATTGGTGTATTCAAAAATATAATGAATATTTAGAGAATAATTATAAGAAAAAAAAGGAGTATGCATATCAACAGACTATATAATAACATTATATAATGTTTCCTCATCAGTGTACTGTTTGTTACTTACTATAATCATTTAATATGGATCTAATTAATACATATCAACAGCTATTATCAAATATTGTATTTTCTCCTTTAAATGGATATAAAAAAAAGAAACAGAGTTCACAGACTCTAGCTCCAGTCCCCCATTTTGGTTCATACAAAAAATCATGTAGAAAATCATGATTTCATGTAGAAAATCATGATTTCTAAATCTTCAAAACCTAATTTCTAGCATCTAATTATTACTGACACCCAAGAGGTCATGTCCTCTGCCTTCATTAACCATTAATAAAAAGTCTACGGTTTACGAACTCCACAGTAATTATTCTTTACATCCTTTCTGGTCTTATAATTATATAAATTTACACCAGTTAGTTTCTTTAATAATTTCTTCTTCTTCTTCAGGTGTCAAATCGTTAGTTATATGAAATATTTCTCTGATTTCTTCTGCTGTCAATTTTTTAATAATATTGGCAAACATTTTGATTCCTTTATCAGTTAGATCTTTAATATTTAAGTAATCAGCTGCCAAAATTATTGGCAACAATGTATCTTGTTCAAAAAAATCAAAATCCCATTTTGAAAATGACATTATAGAACTATCATTATTATTGTGATGGTAACCACACCATTCAATTATTTTTTTTTAAATAATAGTGTTTACATTTGGAAGAGGAATAGCTTCATCATTGGTATCATCACTCAAATCATTTAAAATGGTTTTTATAACACCACTCTGTCTGATAATATCATATTCTACTTCAAAAATATCACCATCACTACTTTGCAGTTTTATGATTGAATAAGGAGGAGGAGGAGGAGGAGGAGGAGGAGGAGGATGTGGTAGAGAGGAATAAGAACTTGTTGCCATTATTTATTTCAGACTTTCTTGACTCAGTTGTAGAAGAGAAATACCCCAAATGAGGGATTTCATAAAATCTGAGGGTTGAAATGAATCGTGTTGTAGTTCTTGGTTGATCGGTAAATGCTTTGAGTTAAAGACTGCAATAGAAAATGTATTTTCATTAAGATGAGACTTGGGAAAATATTGAATGATATAATGAGAACCGAGAAGTTTTAAACTTGCTTCTTTATCATTAAGATATTTTTTACTTTTATTTACTAATTGATGTGGATCCCACTTACCCTTTAGATTTTTAGATTGAAGCTGAGAAGAAGGTATAACCAATATGGGTTCTAAGAGCAAAAAGAGAATAGATGACCAATGATAAGCTACTACTAAACCACTGTCAGCAAGACTGAAGATACTAATAGGGTGGGGTAAATTAAAAACAGGTGGTATTTTAGGTTTTAGCATTGAAGTTGCAATCCAACCTGGATTGGTAACAATTTCAGAAAAATTAGAAATCGAGGTTGGAATAACCCAAGTGCAAGGCAAATCACTGGTGAAAAATGAGAAAGATACTAACCCTTTCTTTTTTTTCAAAATATCATAACCTAAGAGCAAGAGTCCTGGTAATTTGGCGTAGTCGGCATCTTCCTGCTATATATTCATTATGATTATGGTTTTTATCATTAGAGAGTGAATTATATATTTGGCTACAATATTTGAGAAACATGGTAACAATTTGATAAAATCCTTTATTGTCATGTAGTGGAAGGTAATAATATTCATCAAATTTTGAATTATTCTCTGAGGAATTATTAATACTCCACGACCAACTTTCATAGGAAAAAGGCATATAACTGAAAGCACATTCTTTTAAGGAATTAACTTCTTTTTGACATATAAACATTCTCTATTTTTTTAATATTTTTTTTATATTTCTGATCTTTAGGTAACAAAATAACAAATAAAACAGCTATATATTTTATTATGTTATATTTATAACAATTACAAAATTGACTAAAAATATTGACTAAAAATAGAACATATAACTAACTACATACATAATGAATCAAGTAACCCTAAACAAAACCATGAACACTCTGACATTGTTTGTTTTTTAATATCTTTAACTATTTTCAAAATAATTATTTTTTCTTCTTCTGTATAATTAGCAAGTGTTTTTTTAGAGAACTTGGCTAAATTTCTAAGGGAAACAACATTTATTTGACCATTATATTTATGGTTACATTTATATACCATCTCATTTAGTAAACTCATATAAAGCCAAGAATTAGACATTTCTTGTTTAATACCATTTACAATTTGAGGATAATACTTAATCTCTTTTTTGTGGTCGTTTATAAATTGAAAACTGGATGCATGCCAAGACATTTTATGTAGATTCTGTAGTGTGTAAGCTAAAGATGCTACAAGTGATAATTTACTTAATTCATATGCACCAATAATATTGGGGTGTAAGAAAAAATAATCTAGTTCGTTACTCATCTTTTGATAAATTTCTTGGCATAGATGTCGTTGGTAACTTATCATTTCAAAATGTATTTGAATTTTGACTTTATTCCATAAAAAATGGGTAAATTCCTCAACCTTAATATAAACTTTTTTATCCGTTTCAATTGTTTGGTCTTTATACGAGGAATAAATTTTAAATCAGTATTATTTATATATTTTTCTTAATGGCTTTTGTTAACAACAAATCTTCAATTTCTTTTTGGACATAAGTTGGAATAAGTGGGGTAGCACATAACTCCCATACCATATCTCTAATACACATATCAAAATTGATCATTGAAGAATATTTGTTCATAAATCTATCCTTTAATTCTGGTGTAAGAAACATAGAAGTAAAATTATCTATTTCAGAATTAGGTATTATTTCATATATTTCAACCATTTTTGTTACTTATTCTTCAGCTCCTCTTTGTGTTAATGGTTCATATACATACTTCTTTTATACTATATACTACTACCCATCTAATAATGTAAATATACTACTACCCATCTAATAATGTAAATCTCTATGACTTTCAAAATATCCAATTTCTCATATAAATTAATTATCCCATATAATATTTAGGATCTTAATTCTTTTTTCTCTTGTTCCAAAATATACAATTTCTCATTTATATTATTCAATAACGTATTTATTTTCTTAATGTTTTGTTCTCTATTACTTTCCATAACAATATCCAATCTTTCATTTATAAAATTCAACCTGTTATTTAGGATATTAATTCTTCCGTCTACAATAGCAAATTGTCTTGATATAACTTTATCATGTAAACAACAACACCCAATATATTTTTCTTTTACTTGGATATTTTTGGGATTAATCTTTTCTATAAAATTTCCAGATTTTGGTTTAGCTTCTTCATTTACCTCTTGATTTTGTTCTTCTTTAGAAAACGTCCGTTTTCGCTTCTTCCCACCTTCTTGGGACGTCTGTCGGTCTTCAATGGGGCCTCCTGTTCTTTTTAAGTTGGTTACACTTTTCCGGGGCCTCTAGATTTTGTTCTTTAGAAGACTTCTTCCCGTCTTCTTGGGACGTCTGTCGGTCTTCAATGGGGCCTCCTGTCCTTCTTAAGTTGGTTACACTTTTCCGGGGCTCTAGATTTTGTTCTTTAGAAGACTTCTTCCCGTCTTCTGGGACGTCTGTCGGTCTTCAATGGGGCCTCCTGTCCTTCTTAAGTTGGTTACACTTTTCCGGAGCTCTAGATTTTGTTCTTTAGAAGACTTCTTCCCGTCTTCTTGGGACGTCTGTCGGTCTTCAATGGGGCCTCCTGTCCTTCTTAAGTTGGTTACACTTTTCCGGGGCTCTAGATTTTGTACTTTAGAAGACTTCTTCCTGTCTTCTTGGGCCATCTGTCGGTCTTCAATGGGGCCTCTGTCCTTCTTAAGTTGGTTACACTTTTCCGGGGCTCTAGATTTTTGTACTTTAGAAGACTTCTTCCTGTCTTCTTGGGCCGTCTGTCGGTCTTCAATGGGGCCTCCTGTTCTTCTTAAGTTGGTTACACTTTTTCCGGGGCTCTAGATTTTGTTCTTTAGAAGACTTCTTCAAAACAAAGTTTTTTTTTTTTAAATTTGTCCATTTCACATGTTTCTTCTGGAGGTGGTTATTATTTCATTCACCCGATGATTCTGGAAATGAAGCATTAATTTAATAATATAATTTATATATTTTTATCTCAACTATTATATAAGAACTTACAAAAGCTTATTTTTATACAATATTATGGGTCTTCATTTCTTCAACAAATGTTTAACTAATACCAAGATAATGTTAACTGTTCAAAATGACAAAGAGCTAAATCAATATTTAAAGAAATTCTTTCCTTCAGGTCTTAGCCATTTAAAATATATTGGGATTGATGGTTCAGTTTTTTTCCATGCACATA
>NW_027190803.1:0-26184 GCF_040958095.1 Procambarus clarkii
AAGATAGACAGTGATTAAATCAAGTAATAAAAACTTGACCAGCGGACGAATACAAAAGATGGGGTACATACAGCCCACCGCTTGCAAAGAATCCGAGCCCGGGCGAAATCGTCATTTTCACAAAACTCAAAATCACAACCAGCCATAGAATCGTTTTGAAAATGGTACCATTGTGTTTACCACAGCAATTTACCTTTCTTTCTGTTAAGTCTTTCTTTGCTAATTTTAAATATTAACGCCTATACAGCCATATTTACTGAGATACAGCCACCTCAAATAGCAAACCTATCATCGTGTTTTCTCAACAAATTACTAAGGAAAATCAGTTGTAAAAAATGTAATAATAATTAAAATGAGCTAAACAAGTAAATGGATAATCAAAATAACATTATATCTATTTTCCTCATATATTTAGAGACTACTATGCATGGTGCGTATATGGGCATATGTATGCTACTTATATAGGTATATGTATGGTACTTATATTGGCATATGAATGGTACTTATATGGGCAAGTATGGTACTTAAAAGGGCATATGGATGGTAGTTAAAAGGATATATGTATGATAGATATAAAAACATATATATTGTTCTTATAAGGGCATAAGTATGGTACGTATTTTGGCATATGTATGTTGCTTATAAGAACTTTTGTATGGTACCTCAATGGGCATATATATTTTGTTCTTATATGGGCATATGTATGACACTTATATGGGCATGAGTATGGTACATATGGATATGTATTTGGTACTTATGTACATACGTACCTTTATGGTACTTTTGTACCTTTTACCTTAGACAGACAGTCATCCTTATTTTATAGATATAGAAGATAGGCAATGATTAAATCAAGTAATAAAAACTTGACCAGCGGACGAATACAAAGATGGGGGTACATACAGCCCGCCGCCTGCAAAGAATCCGAGCCCGGGCGAAATCGTCATTTTTCACAAAACTCAAAATCAAAACCAGCCATAGAATCGTTTTGAAAATGGTACCACAGCAATCTACCTTTCTTTCTGTAAAGTCTTTCTTTGCTAATTTTAAATATTAACGCCTATACAGCCATATTTACTGAGATACAGCCACCTCAAATATCAAACCTATCATCGTGTTTTCTCAACAAATTACTAAGGAAAATCAGTTTTAAAAAATGTAATAATAATCAAAATGAGCTAAATAATAAATGGATAATCAAAATAACATTATATCAATATTCCTCATGTATTTAGAGACTACTATGCATGGTGCGTATATGGGCATATGTATGCTACTTATAAAGGCATTTGTATGGTACCTATATTGGCATATGAATGGTACTTGTATGGGCATTTATGGTACTTATAAGGGCATATGTATGGTAGTTATAAGGGTATATGTATGATACTTATAAGAACATATGTATTGTTCTTATAAGGGCATAAGTATGGTACCTTTTTGGCATATGTATGTTACTTATAAGAGCTTTTGTATGGTACCTCAATGGGCATATGTATTGTTCTTATATGGGCATATGTATGACACTTATATGGGATTGAGTATGGTACCTTTATGGGTATGTGTTTGGTACTTATGTACTTACGTACCTCAATGGTACTTACATACCTTTAACTTACACAGACAGTCATCCGTATTTTATAGATATAGAAGATAGACAATGATTAAATCAAGTAATAAAAACTTGACCAGCGGACGAATACAAAGATGGGGTACATACAGCCCACCGCCTGCAAAGAATCCGAGCCCGGGCGAAATCGTCATTTTTCACAAAACTCAAAATCAAAACCAGCCATAGAATCGTTTTGAAAATGGTACCATAGTGTTTACCACAGCAATTTACCTTTCTTTCTGTTAAGTCTTTCTTTGCTAATTTTAAATATTAACGCCTATACAGCCATATTTACTGAGATACAGCCACCTCAAATATCAAACCTATCATCGTGTTTTCTCAACAAATTACTAAGGAAAATCAGTTGTAAAAAATGTAATAATAATTAAAATGAGCTAAACAATAAATGGATAATCAAAATAACATTATATCTATTTTCGTCATATATTTAGAGACTACTATGCATGGTGCGTATATGGGCATATGTATGCTACTTATATAGGTATATGTATGGTACTTATATTGGCATATGAATGGTACTTATATGGGCAAGTATGGTACTTAAAAGGGCATATGGATGGTAGTTAAAAGGATATATGTATGATAGATATAAAAACATATATATTGTTCTTATAAGGGCATAAGTATGGTACGTATTTTGGCATATGTATGTTGCTTTAAGAACTTTTGTATGGTACCTCAATGGGCATATATATTGTTCTTATATGGGCATATGTATGACACTTATATGGGCATGAGTATGGTACATATGGATATGTATTTGGTACTTATGTACATACGTACCTCTATGGTACTTTTGTACCTTTTACCTTAGACAGACAGTCATCCTTATTTTATAGATATAGAAGATAGGCAATGATTAAATCAAGTAATAAAAACTTGACCAGCGGACGAATACAAAGATGGGGTACATACAGCCCGCCTGCCTGCAAAGAATCCGAGCCCGGGCGAAATCGTCATTTTTCACAAAACTCAAAATCAAAACCAGCCATAGAATCGTTTTGAAAATGGTACCATTGTGTTTACCACAGCAATCTACCTTTCTTTCTGTAAAGTCTTTCTTTGCTAATTTTAAATATTAACGCCTATACAGCCATATTTACTGAGATACAGCCACCTCAAATATCAAACCTATCATCGTGTTTTCTCAACAAATTACTAAGGAAAATCAGTTTTAAAAAATGTAATAATAATCAAAATGAGCTAAATAATAAATGGATAATCAAAATAACAATTATATCAATATTCCTCATGTATTTAGAGACTACTATGCATGGTGCGTATATGGGCATATGTATGCTACTTATAAAGGCATTTGTATGGTACCTATATTGGCATATGAATGGTACTTGTATGGGCATTTATGGTACTTATAAGGGCATATGTATGGTAGTTATAAGGGTATATGTATGATACTTATAAGAACATATGTATTGTTCTTATAAGGGCATTAAGTATGGTACCTTTTTGGGCATATGTATGTTACTTATAAGAGCTTTTGTATGGTACCTCAATGGGCATATGTATTGTTCTTATATGGGCATATGTATGACACTTATATGGGATTGAGTATGGTACCTTTATGGGTATGTGTTTGATTCCTATGTACTTACGTACCTCAATGGTACTTACATACCTTTAACTTACACAGACAGTCATCCGTATTTTATAGATATAGAAGATAGACAGTGATTAAATCAAGTAATAAAAACTTGACCAGCGGACGAATACAAAGATGGGGTACATACAGCCCACCGCCTGCAAAGAATCCGAGCCCGGGCGAAATCGTCATTTTTCACAAAACTCAAAATCAAAACCAGCCATAGAATCGTTTTGAAAATGGTACCATTGTGTTTACCACAGCAATCTACCTTTCTTTCTGTAAAGTCTTTCTTTGCTAATTTTAAATATTAACGCCTATACAGCCATATTTACTGAGATACAGCCACCTCAAATATCAAACCTATCATCGTGTTTTCTCAACAAATTTACTAAGGAAAATGAGTTTTAAAAAATGTAATAATAATCAAAATGAGCTAAATAATAAATGGATAATCAAAATAACATTATATCAATATTCCTCATGTATTTAGAGACTACTATGCATGGTGCGTATATGGGCATATGTATGCTACTTATAAAGGCATTTGTATGGTACCTATATTGGCATATGAATGGTACTTGTATGGGCATTTATGGTACTTATAAGGGCATATGTATGGTAGTTATAAGGGTATATGTATGATACTTATAAGAACATATGTATTGTTCTTATAAGGGCATAAGTATGGTACCTTTTTGGGCATATGTATGTTACTTATAAGAGCTTTTGTATGGTACCTCAATGGGCATATGTATTGTTCTTATATGGGCATATGTATGACACTTATATGGGATTGAGTATGGTACCTTTATGGGTATGTGTTTGGTTCCTATGTACTTACGTACCTCAATGGTACTTACATACCTTTAACTTACACAGACAGTCATCCGTATTTTATAGATATAGAAGATAGACAGTGATTAAATCAAGTAATAAAAACTTGACCAGCGGACGAATACAAAGATGGGGTACATACAGCCCACCGCCTGCAAAGAATCCGAGCCCGGGCGAAATCGTCATTTTTCACAAAACTCAAAATCACAACCAGCCATAGAATCGTTTTGAAAATGGTACCATTGTGTTTACCACAGCAATCTACCTTTCTTTCTGTTAAGTCTTTCTTTGCTAATTTTAAATATTAACGCCTATACAGCCATATTTACTGAGATACAGCCACCTCAAATATCAAACCTATCATCGTGTTTTCTCAACAAATTACTAAGGAAAATCAGTTGTAAAAAATGTAATAATAATTAAAATGAGCTAAATAAGTAAATGGATAATCAAAATAACATTATATCATATTTCCTCATATATTTAGAGACTACTATGCATGGTGCGTATATGGGCATATGTATGCTACTTATATAGGCTATATGTATGGTACCTTATATTGGCATATGAATGGTACTTATATGGGCAATTATGGTACTTATAAGGGCATATGGATGGTAGTTATAAAGGATATATGTATGATAGATATAAAAACATATATATTGTTCTTATAAGGGCATAAGTATGGTACGTATTTTGGCATATGTATGTTGCTTATAAGAACTTTTGTATGGTACCTCAATGGGCATATATATTTGTTCTTATATGGGCATATGTATGACACTTATATGGGCATTGAGTATGGTACATTATGGATATGTATTTGGTACTTATGTACATACGTACCTTTATGGTACTTTAGTACCTTTTACCTTAGACAGACAGTCATCCTTATTTTATAGATATAGAAGATAGGACAATGATTAAATCAAGTAATAAAAACTTGACCAGCGGACGAATACAAAGATGGGGTACATACAGCCCAGCCGCCTGCAAAGAATCCGAGCCCGGGCGAAATCGTCATTTTTCACAAAACTCAAAATCAAAACCAGCCATAGAATCGTTTTGAAAATGGTACCATTGTGTTTACCACAGCAATCTTACCTTTCTTTCTGTAAGTCTTTCTTTGCTAATTTTAAATATTAACGCCTATACAGCCATATTTACTGAGATACAGCCACCTCAAATATCAAACCTATCATCGTGTTTTCTCAACAAATTACTAAGGAAAATCAGTTTTAAAAAATGTAATAATAATCAAAATGAGCTAAATAATAAATGGATAATCAAAATAACATTATATCAATATTCCTCATGTATTTAGAGACTACTATGCATGGTGCGTATATGGGCATATGTATGCTACTTATAAAGGCATTTGTATGGTACCTATATTGGCATATGAATGGTACTTGTATGGGCATTTATGGTACTTATAAGGGCATATGTATGGTAGTTATAAGGGTATATGTATGATACTTATAAGAACATATGTATTGTTCTTATAAGGGCATAAGTATGGTACCTTTTTGGGCATATGTATGTTACTTATAAGAGCTTTTGTATGGTACCTCAATGGGCATATGTATTGTTCTTATATGGGCATATGTATGACACTTATATGGGATTGAGTATGGTACCTTTATGGGTATGTGTTTGGTACTTATGTACTTACGTACCTCAATGGTACTTACATACCTTTAACTTACACAGACAGTCATCCGTATTTTATAGATATAGAAGATAGACAATGATTAAATCAAGTAATAAAAACTTGACCAGCGGACGAATACAAAGATGGGGTACATACAGCCCACCGCCTGCAAAGAATCCGAGCCCGGGCGAAATCGTCATTTTTCACAAAACTCAAAATCAAAACCAGCCATAGAATCGTTTTGAAAATGGTACCATTGTGTTTACCACAGCAATTTACCTTTCTTTCTGTTAAGTCTTTCTTTAGCTAATTTTAAATATTAACGCCTATACAGCCATATTTACTGAGATACAGCCACCTCAAATATCAAACCTATCATCGTGTTTTCTCAACAAATTACTAAGGAAAATCAGTTGTAAAAAATGTAATAATAATTAAAATGAGCTAAACAATAAATGGATAATCAAAATAACATTATATCTATTTTCCTCATATATTTAGAGACTACTATGCATGGTGCGTATTTGGGCATATGTATGCTACTTATATAGGTATATGTATGGTACTTATATTGGCATATGAATGGTACTTATATGGGCAAGTATGGTACTTAAAAGGGCATATGGATGGTAGTTAAAAGGATATATGTATGATAGATATAAAAACATATATATTGTTCTTATAAGGGCATAAGTATGGTACGTATTTTGGCATATGTATGTTGCTTATAAGAACTTTTGTATGGTACCTCAATGGGCATATATATTGTTCTTATATGGGCATATGTATGACACTTATATGGGCATGAGTATGGTACATATGGATATGTATTTGGTACTTATGTACATACGTACCTCTATGGTACTTTTGTACCTTTTACCTTAGACAGACAGTCATCCTTATTTTATAGATATAGAAGATAGGCAATGATTAAATCAAGTAATAAAAACTTGACCAGCGGACGAATACAAAGATGGGGTACATACAGCCCGCCGCCTGCAAAGAATCCGAGCCCGGGCGAAATCGTCATTTTTCACAAAACTCAAAATCAAAACCAGCCATAGAATCGTTTTGAAAATGGTACCATTGTGTTTACCACAGCAATCTACCTTTCTTTCTGTAAAGTCTTTCTTTGCTAATTTTAAATATTAACGCCTATACAGCCATATTTACTGAGATACAGCCACCTCAAATATCAAACCTATCATCGTGTTTTCTCAACAAATTACTAAGGAAAATCAGTTTTAAAAAATGTAATAATAATCAAAATGAGCTAAATAATAAATGGATAATCAAAATAACATTATATCAATATTCCTCATGTATTTAGAGACTACTATGCATGGTGCGTATATGGGCATATGTATGCTACTTATAAAGGCATTTGTATGGTACCTATACTGGCATATGAATGGTACTTGTATGGGCATTTATGGTACTTATAAGGGCATATGTATGGTAGTTATAAGGAGTATATGTATGATACTTATAAGAACATATGTATTGTTCTTATAAGGGCATAAGTATGGTACCTTTTTGGCATATGTATGTTACTTATAAGAGCTTTTGTATGGTACCTCAATGGGCATATGTATTGTTCTTATATGGGCATATGTATGACACTTATATGGGATTGAGTATGGTACCTTTATGGGTATGTGTTTGGTACTTATGTACTTACGTACCTCAATGGTACTTACATACCTTTAACTTACACAGACAGTCATCCGTATTTTATAGATATAGAAGATAGACAATGATTAAATCAAGTAATAAAAACTTGACCAGCGGACGAATACAAAGATGGGGTACATACAGCCCACCGCCTGCAAAGAATCCGAGCCCGGGCGAAATCGTCATTTTTCACAAAACTCAAAATCAAAACCAGCCATAGAATCGTTTTGAAAATGGTACCATAGTGTTTACCACAGCAATTTACCTTTCTTTCTGTTAAGTCTTTCTTTACTAATTTTAAATATTAACGCCTATACAGCCATATTTACTGAGATACAGCCACCTCAAATATCAAACCTATCATCGTGTTTTCTCAACAAATTACTAAGGAAAATCAGTTGTAAAAAATGTAATAATAATTAAAATGAGCTAAACAATAAATGGATAATCAAAATAACATTATATCTATTTTCGTCATATATTTAGAGACTACTATGCATGGTGCGTATATGGGCATATGTATGCTACTTATATAGGTATATGTATGGTACTTATATTGGCATATGAATGGTACTTATATGGGCAAGTATGGTACTTAAAGGGCATATGGATGGTAGTTAAAAGGATATATGTATGATAGATATAAAAACATATATACTGTTCTTATAAGGGCATAAGTATGGTACGTATTTTGGCATATGTATGTTGCTTTTAAGAACTTTTGTATGGTACCTCAATGGGCATATATATTGTTCTTATATGGGCATATGTATGACACTTATATGGGCATGAGTATGGTACATATGGATATGTATTTGGTACTTATGTACATACGTACCTCTATGGTACTTTTGTACCTTTTACCTTAGACAGACAGTCATCCTTATTTTATAGATATAGAAGATAGGCAATGATTAAATCAAGTAATAAAAACTTGACCAGCGGACGAATACAAAGATGGGGTACATACAGCCCGCTGCCTGCAAAGAATCCGAGCCCGGGCGAAATCGTCATTTTTCACAAAACTCAAAATCAAAACCAGCCATAGAATCGTTTTGAAAATGGTACCATTGTGTTTACCACAGCAATCTACCTTTCTTTCTGTAAAGTCTTTCTTTGCTAATTTTAAATATTAACGCCTATACAGCCATATTTACTGAGATACAGCCACCTCAAATATCAAACCTATCATCGTGTTTTCTCAACAAATTACTAAGGAAAATCAGTTTTAAAAAATGTAATAATAATCAAAATGAGCTAAATAATAAATGGATAATCAAAATAACAATATATCAATATTCCTCATGTATTTAGAGACTACTATGCATGGTGCGTATATGGGCATATGTATGCTACTTATAAAGGCATTTGTATGGTACCTATATTGGCATATGAATGGTACTTGTATGGGCATTTATGGTACTTATAAGGGCATATGTATGGTAGTTATAAGGGTATATGTATGATACTTATAAGAACATATGTATTGTTCTTATAAGGGCTTAAGTATGGTACCTTTTTGGGCATATGTATGTTACTTATAAGAGCTTTTGTATGGTACCTCAATGGGCATATGTATTGTTCTTATATGGGCATATGTATGACACTTATATGGGATTGAGTATGGTACCTTTATGGGTATGTGTTTGATTCCTATGTACTTACGTACCTCAATGGTACTTACATACCTTTAACTTACACAGACAGTCATCCGTATTTTATAGATATAGAAGATAGACAGTGATTAAATCAAGTAATAAAAACTTGACCAGCGGAAGAATACAAAGATGGGGTACATACAGCCCACCGCCTGCAAAGAATCCGAGCCCGGGCGAAATCGTCATTTTTCACAAAACTCAAAATCAAAACCAGCCATAGAATCGTTTTGAAAATGGTACCATTGTGTTTACCACAGCAATCTACCTTTCTTTCTGTAAAGTCTTTCTTTGCTAATTTTAAATATTAACGCCTATACAGCCATATTTACTGAGATCCAGCCACCTCAAATATCAAACCTTTCATCGTGTTTTCTCAACAAATTTCTAAGGAAAATGAGTTTTAAAAAATGTAATAATAATCAAAATGAGCTAAATAATAAATGGATAATCAAAATAACATTATATCAATATTCCTCATGTATTTAGAGACTACTATGCATGGTGCGTATATGGGCATATGTATGCTACTTATAAAGGCATTTGTATGGTACCTATATTGGCATATGAATGGTACTTGTATGGGCATTTATGGTACTTATAAGGGCATATGTATGGTAGTTATAAGGGTATATGTATGATACTTATAAGAACATATGTATTGTTCTTATAAGGGCATAAGTATGGTACCTTTTTGGGCATATGTATGTTACTTATAAGAGCTTTTGTATGGTACCTCAATGGGCATATGTATTGTTCTTATATGGGCATATGTATGACACTTATATGGGATTGAGTATGGTACCTTTATGGGTATGTGTTTGGTTCCTATGTACTTACGTACCTCAATGGTACTTACAAACCTTTAACTTACACAGACAGTCATCCGTATTTTATAGATATAGAAGATAGACAGTGATTAAATCAAGTAATAAAAACTTGACCAGCGGACGAATACAAAGATGGGGTACATACAGCCCACCGCTTGCAAAGAATCCGAGCCCGGGCGAAATCGTCATTTTTCACAAAACTCAAAATCACAACCAGCCATAGAATCGTTTTGAAAATGGTACCATTGTGTTTACCACAGCAATTTACCTTTCTTTCTGTTAAGTCTTTCTTTGCTAATTTTAAATATTAACGCCTATACAGCCATATTTACTGAGATACAGCCACCTCAAATAGCAAACCTATCATCGTGTTTTCTCAACAAATTACTAAGGAAAATCAGTTGTAAAAAATGTAATAATAATTAAAATGAGCTAAACAGTAAATGGATAATCAAAATAACATTATATCTATTTTCCTCATATATTTAGAGACTACTATGCATGGTGCGTATATGGGCATATGTATGCTACTTATATAGGTATATGTATGGTACTTATATTGGCATATGAATGGTACTTATATGGGCAAGTATGGTACTTAAAAGGGCATATGGATGGTAGTTAAAAGGATATATGTATGATAGATATAAAAACATATATATTGTTCTTATAAGGGCATAAGTATGGTACGTATTTTGGCATATGTATGTTGCTTATAAGAACTTTTGTATGGTACCTCAATGGGCATATATATTTTGTTCTTATATGGGCATATGTATGACACTTATATGGGCATGAGTATGGTACATATGGATATGTATTTGGTACTTATGTACATACGTACCTTATGGTACTTTTGTACCTTTTACCTTAGACAGACAGTCATCCTTATTTTATAGATATAGAAGATAGGCAATGATTAAATCAAGTAATAAAAACTTGACCAGCGGACGAATACAAAGATGGGGTACATACAGCCCGCCGCCTGCAAAGAATCCGAGCCCGGGCGAAATCGTCATTTTTCACAAAACTCAAAATCAAAACCAGCCATAGAATCGTTTTGAAAATGGTACCATTGTGTTTACCACAGCAATCTACCTTTCTTTCTGTAAAGTCTTTCTTTGCTAATTTTAAATATTAACGCCTATACAGCCATATTTACTGAGATACAGCCACCTCAAATATCAAACCTATCATCGTGTTTTCTCAACAAATTACTAAGGAAAATCAGTTTTAAAAAATGTAATAATAATCAAAATGAGCTAAATAATAAATGGATAATCAAAATAACATTATATCAATATTCCTCATGTATTTAGAGACTACTATGCATGGTGCGTATATGGGCATATGTATGCTACTTATAAAGGCATTTGTATGGTACCTATATTGGCATATGAATGGTACTTGTATGGGCATTTATGGTACTTATAAGGGCATATGTATGGTAGTTATAAGGGTATATGTATGATACTTATAAGAACATATGTATTGTTCTTATAAGGGCATAAGTATGGTACCTTTTTGGGCATATGTATGTTACTTATAAGAGCTTTTGTATGGTACCTCAATGGGCATATGTATTGTTCTTATATGGGCATATGTATGACACTTATATGGGATTGAGTATGGTACCTTTATGGGTATGTGTTTGGTACTTATGTACTTACGTACCTCAATGGTACTTACATACCTTTAACTTACACAGACAGTCATCCGTATTTTATAGATATAGAAGATAGACAATGATTAAATCAAGTAATAAAAACTTGACCAGCGGACGAATACAAAGATGGGGTACATACAGCCCACCGCCTGCAAAGAATCCGAGCCCGGGCGAAATCGTCATTTTTCACAAAACTCAAAATCAAAACCAGCCATAGAATCGTTTTGAAAATGGTACCATTGTGTTTACCACAGCAATTTACCTTTCTTTCTGTTAAGTCTTTCTTTGCTAATTTTAAATATTAACGCCTATACAGCCATATTTACTGAGATACAGCCACCTCAAATATCAAACCTATCATCGTGTTTTCTCAACAAATTACTAAGGAAAATGCAGTTTTAAAAAATGTAATAATAATCAAAATGAGCTAAATAATAAATGGATAATCAAAATAACATTATATCAATATTCCTCATGTATTTAGAGACTACTATGCATGGTGCGTATATGGGCATATGTATGCTACTTATAAAGGCATTTGTATGGTACCTATATTGGCATATGAATGGTACTTGTATGGGCATTTATGGTACTTATAAGGGCATATGTATGGTAGTTATAAGGAGTATATGTATGATACGTATAAGAACATATGTATTGTTCTTATAAGGGCATAAGTATGGTACCTTTTTGGGCATATGTATGTTACTTATAAGAGCTTTTGTATGGTACCTCAATGGGCATATATATTTTGTTCTTATATGGGCATATGTATGACACTTATATGGGATTGAGTATGGTACCTTTATGGGTATGTGTTTGGTACTTATGTACTTACGTACCTCAATGGTACTTACATACCTTTAACTTACACAGACAGTCATCCGTATTTTATAGATATAGAAGATAGACAATGATTAAATCAAGTAATAAAAACTTGACCAGCGGACGAATACAAAGATGGGGTACATACAGCCCACCGCCTGCAAAGAATCCGAGCCCGGGCGAAATCGTCATTTTTCACAAAACTCAAAATCAAAACCAGCCATAGAATCGTTTTGAAAATGGTACCATTGTGTTTACCACAGCAATCTACCTTTCTTTCTGTAAAGTCTTTCTTTGCTAATTTTAAATATTAACGCCTATACAGCCATATTTACTGAGATACAGCCACCTCAAATATCAAACCTATCATCGTGTTTTCTCAACAAATTACTAAGGAAAATCAGTTTTAAAAAATGTAATAATAATCAAAATGAGCTAAATAATAAATGGATAATCAAAATAACATTATATCAATATTCCTCATGTATTTAGAGACTACTATGCATGGTGCGTATATGGGCATATGTATGCTACTTATAAAGGCATTTGTATGGTACCTATATGGCATATGAATGGTACTTGTATGGGCATTTATGGTACTTATAAGGGCATATGTATGGTAGTTATAAGGGTATATGTATGATACTTATAAGAACATATGTATTGTTCTTATAAGGGCATAAGTATGGTACCTTTTTGGGCATATGTATGTTACTTATAAGAGCTTTTGTATGGTACCTCAATGGGCATATGTATTGTTCTTATATGGGCATATGTATGACACTTATATGGGATTGAGTATGGTACCTTTATGGGTATGTGTTTGATTCCTATGTACTTACGTACCTCAATGGTACTTACATACCTTTAACTTACACAGACAGTCATCCGTATTTTATAGATATAGAAGATAGACAGTGATTAAATCAAGTAATAAAAACTTGACCAGCGGAAGAATACAAAGATGGGGTACATACAGCCCACCGCCTGCAAAGAATCCGAGCCCGGGCGAAATCGTCATTTTTCACAAAACTCAAAATCAAAACCAGCCATAGAATCGTTTTGAAAATGGTACCATTGTGTTTACCACAGCAATCTACCTTTCTTTCTGTAAAGTCTTTCTTTGCTAATTTTAAATATTAACGCCTATACAGCCATATTTACTGAGATCCAGCCACCTCAAATATCAAACCTTTCATCGTGTTTTCTCAACAAATTTCTAAGGAAAATGAGTTTTAAAAAATGTAATAATAATCAAAATGAGCTAAATAATAAATGGATAATCAAAATAACATTATATCAATATTCCTCATGTATTTAGAGACTACTATGCATGGTGCGTATATGGGCATATGTATGCTACTTATAAAGGCATTTGTATGGTACCTATATTGGCATATGAATGGTACTTGTATGGGCATTTATGGTACTTATAAGGGCATATGTATGGTAGTTATAAGAGTATATGTATGATACGTATAAGAACATATGTATTGTTCTTATAAGGGCATAAGTATGGTACCTTTTTGGGCATATGTATGTTACTTATAAGAGCTTTTGTATGGTACCTCAATGGGCATATGTATTGTTCTTATATGGGCATATGTATGACACTTATATGGGATTGAGTATGGTACCTTTATGGGTATGTGTTTGGTTCCTATGTACTTACGTACCTCAATGGTACTTACAAACCTTTAACTTACACAGACAGTCATCCGTATTTTATATATATAGAAGATAGACAGTGATTAAATCAAGTAATAAAAACTTGACCAGCGGACGAATACAAAGATGGGGTACATACAGCCCACCGCTTGCAAAGAATCCGAGCCCGGGCGAAATCGTCATTTTTCACAAAACTCAAAATCACAACCAGCCATAGAATCGTTTTGAAAATGGTACCATTGTGTTTACCACAGCAATTTACCTTTCTTTCTGTTAAGTCTTTCTTTGCTAATTTTAAATATTAACGCCTATACAGCCATATTTACTGAGATACAGCCACCTCAAATAGCAAACCTATCATCGTGTTTTCTCAACAAATTACTAAGGAAAATCAGTTGTAAAAAATGTAATAATAATTAAAATGAGCTAAACAATAAATGGATAATCAAAATAACATTATATCTATTTTCCTCATATATTTAGAGACTACTATGCATGGTGCGTATTTGGGCATATGTATGCTACTTATATAGGTATATGTATGGTACTTATATTGGCATATGAATGGTACTTATATGGGCAAGTATGGTACTTAAAAGGGCATATGGATGGTAGTTAAAAGGATATATGTATGATAGATATAAAAACATATATATTTTTCTTATAAGGGCATAAGTATGGTACGTATTTTGGCATATGTATGTTGCTTATAAGAACTTTTGTATGGTACCTCAATGGGCATATATATTTTGTTCTTATATGGGCATATGTATGACACTTATATGGGCATGAGTATGGTACATATGGATATGTATTTGGTACTTATGTACATACGTACCTCTATGGTACTTTTGTACCTTTTACCTTAGACAGACAGTCATCCTTATTTTATAGATATAGAAGATAGGCAATGATTAAATCAAGTAATAAAAACTTGACCAGCGGACGAATACAAAGATGGGGTACATACAGCCCGCCGCCTGCAAAGAATCCGAGCCCGGGCGAAATCGTCATTTTTCACAAAACTCAAAATCAAAACCAGCCATAGAATCGTTTTGAAAATGGTACCATTGTGTTTACCACAGCAATCTACCTTTCTTTCTGTAAAGTCTTTCTTTGCTAATTTTAAATATTAACGCCTATACAGCCATATTTACTGAGATACAGCCACCTCAAATATCAAACCTATCATCGTGTTTTCTCAACAAATTACTAAGGAAAATCAGTTTTAAAAAATGTAATAATAATCAAAATGAGCTAAATAATAAATGGATAATCAAAATAACATTATATCAATATTCCTCATGTATTTAGAGACTACTATGCATGGTGCGTATATGGGCATATGTATGCTACTTATAAAGGCATTTGTATGGTACCTATATTGGCATATGAATGGTACTTGTATGGGCATTTATGGTACTTATAAGGGCATATGTATGGTAGTTATAAGGGTATATGTATGATACTTATAAGAACATATGTATTGTTCTTATAAGGGCATAAGTATGGTACCTTTTTGGGCATATGTATGTTACTTATAAGAGCTTTTGTATGGTACCTCAATGGGCATATGTATTGTTCTTATATGGGCATATGTATGACACTTATATGGGATTGAGTATGGTACCTTTATGGGTATGTGTTTGATTCCTATGTACTTACGTACCTCAATGGTACTTACATACCTTTAACTTACACAGACAGTCATCCGTATTTTATAGATATAGAAGATAGACAGTGATTAAATCAAGTAATAAAAACTTGACCAGCGGACGAATACAAAGATGGGGTACATACAGCCCACCGCCTGCAAAGAATCCGAGCCCGGGCGAAATCGTCATTTTTCACAAAACTCAAAATCAAAACCAGCCATAGAATCGTTTTGAAAATGGTACCATTGTGTTTACCACAGCAATCTTACCTTTCTTTCTGTAAAGTCTTTCTTTGCTAATTTTAAATATTAACGCCTATACAGCCATATTTACTGAGATACAGCCACCTCAAATATCAAACCTATCATCGTGTTTTCTCAACAAATTACTAAGGAAAATGAGTTTTAAAAAATGTAATAATAATCAAAATGAGCTAAATAATAAATGGATAATCAAAATAACATTATATCAATATTTCCTCATGTATTTAGAGACTACTATGCATGGTGCGTATATGGGCATATGTATGCTACTTATAAAGGCATTTGTATGGTACCTATATTGGCATATGAATGGTACTTGTATGGGCAGTTATGGTACTTATAAAGGGCATATGTATGGTAGTTATAAGGGATATATGTATGATAGATATAAGAACATATGTATTGTTCTTATAAGGGCATAAGTATGGTACCGTATTTTGGCATATGTATGTTACTTATAAGAGCTTTTGTATGGTACCTCAATGGGCATATAGTATTGTTCTTATATGGGCATATGTATGACACTTATATGGGATTGAGTATGGTACCTTATGGGATATGTAGTTTGGTACTTATGTACATTACGTACCTCTATGGTACTTTAGTACCTTTAACTTACACAGACAGTCATCCGTATTTTATAGATATAGAAGATAGACAATGATTAAATCAAGTAATAAAAACTTGACCAGCGGACGAATACAAAGATGGGGTACATACAGCCCACCGCCTGCAAAGAACCCGAGCCCGGCGAAATCGTCATTTTTCACAAAACTCAAAATCAAAACCAGCCATAGAATCGTTTTGAAAATGGTACCATTGTGTTTACCACAGCAATTTACCTTTCTTTCTGTTAAGTCTTTCTTTGCTAATTTTAAATATTAACGCCTATACAGCCATATTTACTGAGATACAGCCACCTCAAATATCAAACCTATCATCGTGTTTTCTCAACAAATTACTAAGGAAAATGAGTTTTAAAAAATGTAATAATAATCAAAATGAGCTAAATAATAAATGGATAATCAAAATAACATTATATCAATATTCCTCATGTATTTAGAGACTACTATGCATGGTGCGTATATGGGCATATGTATGCTACTTATAAAGGCATTTGTATGGTACCTATACTGGCATATGAATGGTACTTGTATGGGCATTTATGGTACTTATAAGGGCATATGTATGGTAGTTATAAGAGTATATGTATGATACGTATAAGAACATATGTATTGTTCTTATAAGGGCATAAGTATGGTACCTTTTTGGGCATATGTATGTTACTTATAAGAGCTTTTGTATGGTACCTCAATGGGCATATGTATTGTTCTTATATGGGCATATGTATGACACTTATATGGGATTGAGTATGGTACCTTTATGGGTATGTGTTTGGTTCCTATGTACTTACGTACCTCAATGGTACTTACAAACCTTTAACTTACACAGACAGTCATCCGTATTTTATATATATAGAAGATAGACAGTGATTAAATCAAGTAATAAAAACTTGACCAGCGGACGAATACAAAGATGGGGTACATACAGCCCACCGCTTGCAAAGAATCCGAGCCCGGGCGAAATCGTCATTTTTCACAAAACTCAAAATCACAACCAGCCATAGAATCGTTTTGAAAATGGTACCATTGTGTTTACCACAGCAATTTACCTTTCTTTCTGTTAAGTCTTTCTTTGCTAATTTTAAATATTAACGCCTATACAGCCATATTTACTGAGATACAGCCACCTCAAATAGCAAACCTATCATCGTGTTTTCTCAACAAATTACTAAGGAAAATCAGTTGTAAAAAATGTAATAATAATTAAAATGAGCTAAACAATAAATGGATAATCAAAATAACATTATATCTATTTTCCTCATATATTTAGAGACTACTATGCATGGTGCGTATTTGGGCATATGTATGCTACTTATATAGGTATATGTATGGTACTTATATTGGCATATGAATGGTACTTATATGGGCAAGTATGGTACTTAAAAGGGCATATGGATGGTAGTTAAAAGGATATATGTATGATAGATATAAAAACATATATATTGTTCTTATAAGGGCATAAGTATGGTACGTATTTTGGCATATGTATGTTGCTTATAAGAACTTTTGTATGGTACCTCAATGGGCATATATATTTGTTCTTATATGGGCATATGTATGACACTTATATGGGCATGAGTATGGTACATATGGATATGTATTTGGTACTTATGTACATACGTACCTCTATGGTACTTTTGTACCTTTTACCTTAGACAGACAGTCATCCTTATTTTATAGATATAGAAGATAGGCAATGATTAAATCAAGTAATAAAAACTTGACCAGCGGACGAATACAAAGATGGGGTACATACAGCCCGCCGCCTGCAAAGAATGCCGAGCCCGGGCGAAATCGTCATTTTTCACAAAACTCAAAATCAAAACCAGCCATAGAATCGTTTTGAAAATGGTACCATTGTGTTTACCACAGCAATCTACCTTTCTTTCTGTAAAGTCTTTCTTTGCTAATTTTAAATATTAACGCCTATACAGCCATATTTACTGAGATACAGCCACCTCAAATATCAAACCTATCATCGTGTTTTCTCAACAAATTACTAAGGAAAATCAGTTTTAAAAAATGTAATAATAATCAAAATGAGCTAAATAATAAATGGATAATCAAAATAACATTATATCAATATTCCTCATGTATTTAGAGACTACTATGCATGGTGCGTATATGGGCATATGTATGCTACTTATAAAGGCATTTGTATGGTACCTATATTGGCATATGAATGGTACTTGTATGGGCATTTATGGTACTTATAAGGGCATATGTATGGTAGTTATAAGGGTATATGTATGATACTTATAAGAACATATGTATTGTTCTTATAAGGGCATAAGTATGGTACCTTTTTGGGCATATGTATGTTACTTATAAGAGCTTTTGTATGGTACCTCAATGGGCATATGTATTGTTCTTATATGGGCATATGTATGACACTTATATGGGATTGAGTATGGTACCTTTATGGGTATGTGTTTGGTTCCTATGTACTTACGTACCTCAATGGTACTTACATACCTTTAACTTACACAGACAGTCATCCGTATTTTATAGATATAGAAGATAGACAGTGATTAAATCAAGTAATAAAAACTTGACCAGCGGACGAATACAAAGATGGGGTACATACAGCCCACCGCCTGCAAAGAATCCGAGCCCGGGCGAAATCGTCATTTTTCACAAAACTCAAAATCAAAACCAGCCATAGAATCGTTTTGAAAATGGTACCATTGTGTTTACCACAGCAATCTACCTTTCTTTCTGTAAAGTCTTTCTTTGCTAATTTTAAATATTAACGCCTATACAGCCATATTTACTGAGATACAGCCACCTCAAATATCAAACCTATCATCGTGTTTTCTCAACAAATTACTAAGGAAAATCAGTTTTAAAAAATGTAATAATAATCAAAATGAGCTAAATAATAAATGGATAATCAAAATAACATTATATCAATATTCCTCATGTATTTAGAGACTACTATGCATGGTGCGTATATGGGCATATGTATGCTACTTATAAAGGCATATTGTATGGTACCTATATTGGCATATGAATGGTACTTATATGGGCAATTTATGGTACTTATAAGGGCATATGTATGGTAGTTATAAGGTATATGTATGATACTTATAAGAACATATGTATTGTTCTTATAAGGGCATAAGTATGGTACCTTTTTGGGCATATGTATGTTACTTATAAGAGCTTTTGTATGGTACCTCAATGGGCATATGTATTGTTCTTATATGGGCATATGTATGACACTTATATGGGATTGAGTATGGTACCTTTATGGGTATGTGTTTGGTACTTATGTACTTACGTACCTCAATGGTACTTACATACCTTTAACTTACACAGACAGTCATCCGTATTTTATAGATATAGAAGATAGACAATGATTAAATCAAGTAATAAAAACTTGACCAGCGGACGAATACAAAGATGGGGTACATACAGCCCACCGCCTGCAAAGAATCCGAGCCCGGGCGAAATCGTCATTTTTCACAAAACTCAAAATCAAAACCAGCCATAGAATCGTTTTGAAAATGGTACCATTGTGTTTACCACAGCAATTTACCTTTCTTTCTGTTAAGTCTTTCTTTGCTAATTTTAAATATTAACGCCTATACAGCCATATTTACTGAGATACAGCCACCTCAAATATCAAACCTATCATCGTGTTTTCTCAACAAATTACTAAGGAAAATCAGTTGTAAAAAATGTAATAATAATTAAAATGAGCTAAACAATAAATGGATAATCAAAATAACATTATATCATATTTCCTCATATATTTAGAGACTACTATGCATGGTGCGTATATGGGCATATGTATGCTACTTATATAGGTATATGTATGGTACTTATATTGGCATATGAATGGTACTTATATGGGCAAGTATGGTACTTAAAAGGGCATATGGATGATAGTTAAAAGGATATATGTATGATAGATATAAAAACATATATATTGTTCTTATAAGGGCATAAGTATGGTACGTATTTTGGCATATGTATGTTGCTTATAAGAACTTTTGTATGGTACCTCAATGGGCATATATATTGTTCTTATATGGGCATATGTATGACACTTATATGGGCATGAGTATGGTACATATGGATATGTATTTGGTACTTATGTACATACGTACCTCTAATGGTACTTTAGTACCTTTTACCTTAGACAGACAGTCATCCTTATTTTATAGATATAGAAGATAGGCAATGATTAAATCAAGTAATAAAAACTTGACCAGCGGACGAATACAAAGATGGGGTACATACAGCCCGCCGCCTGCAAAGAATCCGAGCCCGGGCGAAATCGTCATTTTTCACAAAACTCAAAATCAAAACCAGCCATAGAATCGTTTTGAAAATGGTACCATTGTGTTTACCACAGCAATCTACCTTTCTTTCTGTAAGTCTTTCTTTGCTAATTTTAAATATTAACGCCTATACAGCCATATTTACTGAGATACAGCCACCTCAAATATCAAACCTATCATCGTGTTTTCTCAACAAATTTACTAAGGAAAATCAGTTTTAAAAAATGTAATAATAATTCAAAATGAGCTAAATAATAAATGGATAATCAAAATAACATTATATCAATATTCCTCATGTATTTAGAGACTACTATGCATGGTGCGTATATGGGCATATGTATGCTACTTATAAAGGCATTTGTATGGTACCTATATTGGCATATGAATGGTACTTGTATGGGCATTTATGGTACTTATAAGGGCATATGTATGGTAGTTATAAGGGTATATGTATGATACTTATAAGAACATATGTATTGTTCTTATAAGGGCATAAGTATGGTACCTTTTTGGGCATATGTATGTTACTTATAAGAGCTTTTGTATGGTACCTCAATGGGCATATGTATTGTTCTTATATGGGCATATGTATGACACTTATATGGGATTGAGTATGGTACCTTTATGGGTATGTGTTTGGTACTTATGTACTTACGTACCTCAATGGTACTTACATACCTTTAACTTACACAGACAGTCATCCGTATTTTATAGATATAGAAGATAGACAATGATTAAATCAAGTAATAAAAACTTGACCAGCGGACGAATACAAAGATGGGGTACATACAGCCCACCGCCTGCAAAGAACCCGAGCCCGGCGAAATCGTCATTTTTCACAAAACTCAAAATCAAAACCAGCCATAGAATCGTTTTGAAAATGGTACCATTGTGTTTACCACAGCAATCTACCTTTCTTTCTGTTAAGTCTTTCTTTGCTAATTTTAAATATTAACGCCTATACAGCCATATTTACTGAGATACAGCCACCTCAAATATCAAACCTATCATCGTGTTTTCTCAACAAATTACTAAGGAAAATGAGTTTTAAAAAATGTAATAATAATCAAAATGAGCTAAATAATAAATGGATAATCAAAATAACATTATATCAATATTCCTCATGTATTTAGAGACTACTATGCATGGTGCGTATATGGGCATATGTATGCTACTTATAAAGGCATTTGTATGGTACCTATACTGGCATATGAATGGTACTTGTATGGGCATTTATGGTACTTATAAGGGCATATGTATGGTAGTTATAAGAGTATATGTATGATACGTATAAGAACATATGTATTGTTCTTATAAGGGCATAAGTATGGTACCTTTTTGGGCATATGTATGTTACTTATAAGAGCTTTTGTATGGTACCTCAATGGGCATATATATTTTGTTCTTATATGGGCATATGTATGACACTTATATGGGATTGAGTATGGTACCTTTATGGGTATGTGTTTGGTACTTATGTACTTACGTACCTCAATGGTACTTACATACCTTTAACTTACACAGACAGTCATCCGTATTTTATAGATATAGAAGATAGACAATGATTAAATCAAGTAATAAAAACTTGACCAGCGGACGAATACAAAGATGGGGTACATACAGCCCACCGCCTGCAAAGAATCCGAGCCCGGGCGAAATCGTCATTTTTCACAAAACTCAAAATCAAAACCAGCCATAGAATCGTTTTGAAAATGGTACCATTGTGTTTACCACAGCAATCTACCTTTCTTTCTGTAAAGTCTTTCTTTGCTAATTTTAAATATTAACGCCTATACAGCCATATTTACTGAGATACAGCCACCTCAAATATCAAACCTATCATCGTGTTTTCTCAACAAATTACTAAGGAAAATCAGTTTTAAAAAATGTAATAATAATCAAAATGAGCTAAATAATAAATGGATAATCAAAATAACATTATATCAATATTCCTCATGTATTTAGAGACTACTATGCATGGTGCGTATATGGGCATATGTATGCTACTTATAAAGGCATTTGTATGGTACCTATATTATGAATGGTACTTGTATGGGCATTTATGGTACTTATAAGGGCATATGTATGGTAGTTATAAGGGTATA
This sequence comes from Procambarus clarkii, assembly GCF_040958095.1. NCBI lineage: Eukaryota > Metazoa > Arthropoda > Malacostraca > Decapoda > Cambaridae > Procambarus > Procambarus clarkii. Next base: position 22,978 of record NW_027190803.1, read on the forward strand.
TGTATGATACTTATAAGAACATATGTATTGTTCTTATAAGGGCATAAGTATGGTACCTTTTTGGGCATATGTATGTTACTTATAAGAGCTTTTGTATGGTACCTCAATGGGCATATGTATTGTTCTTATATGGGCATATGTATGACACTTATATGGGATTGAGTATGGTACCTTTATGGGTATGTGTTTGATTCCTATGTACTTACGTACCTCAATGGTACTTACATACCTTTAACTTACACAGACAGTCATCCGTATTTTATAGATATAGAAGATAGACAGTGATTAAATCAAGTAATAAAAACTTGACCAGCGGAAGAATACAAAGATGGGGTACATACAGCCCACCGCCTGCAAAGAATCCGAGCCCGGGCGAAATCGTCATTTTTCACAAAACTCAAAATCAAAACCAGCCATAGAATCGTTTTGAAAATGGTACCATTGTGTTTACCACAGCAATCTACCTTTCTTTCTGTAAAGTCTTTCTTTGCTAATTTTAAATATTAACGCCTATACAGCCATATTTACTGAGATCCAGCCACCTCAAATATCAAACCTTTCATCGTGTTTTCTCAACAAATTTCTAAGGAAAATGAGTTTTAAAAAATGTAATAATAATCAAAATGAGCTAAATAATAAATGGATAATCAAAATAACATTATATCAATATTCCTCATGTATTTAGAGACTACTATGCATGGTGCGTATATGGGCATATGTATGCTACTTATAAAGGCATTTGTATGGTACCTATATTGGCATATGAATGGTACTTGTATGGGCATTTATGGTACTTATAAGGGCATATGTATGGTAGTTATAAGAGTATATGTATGATACTTATAAGAACATATGTATTGTTCTTATAAGGGCATAAGTATGGTACCTTTTTGGGCATATGTATGTTACTTATAAGAGCTTTTGTATGGTACCTCAATGGGCATATGTATTGTTCTTATATGGGCATATGTATGACACTTATATGGGATTGAGTATGGTACCTTTATGGGTATGTGTTTGGTTCCTATGTACTTACGTACCTCAATGGTACTTACATACCTTTAACTTACACAGACAGTCATCCGTATTTTATAGATATAGAAGATAGACAGTGATTAAATCAAGTAATAAAAACTTGACCAGCGGACGAATACAAAGATGGGGATACATACAGCCCACCGCCTGCAAAGAATCCGAGCCCGGCGAAATCGTCATTTTTCACAAAACTCAAAATCACAACCAGCCATAGAATCGTTTTGAAAATGGTACCATTGTGTTTACCACAGCAATTTACCTTTCTTTCTGTTAAGTCTTTCTTTGCTAATTTTAAATATTAACGCCTATACAGCCATATTTACTGAGATACAGCCACCTCAAATATCAAACCTATCATCGTGTTTTCTCAACAAATTACTAAGGAAAATCAGTTGTAAAAAATGTAATAATAATTCAAAATGAGCTAAATAATAAATGGATAATCAAAATAACATTATATCATATTTCCTCATATATTTAGAGACTACTATGCATGGTGCGTATATTGGGCATATGTATGCTACTTATATAGGTATATGTATGGTACCTATATTGGCATATGAATGGTACTTATATGGGCAGTATGGTACTTATAAGGGCATATGTATGGTAGTTATAAAGGATATATGTATGATAGATATAAAAACATATATATTGTTCTTATAAGGGCATAAGTATGGTACGTATTTTGGGCATATGTATGTTACTTATAAGAACTTTTGTATGGTACCTCAATGGGCATATAGTATTTGTTCTTATATGGGCATATGTATGACACTTATATGGGCATGAGTATGGTACATTATGGATATGTAGTTTGGTACTTATGTACATTACGTACCTCTAATGGTACTTTTACAAACCTTTAACTTACACAGACAGTCATCCGTATTTTATAGATATAGAAGATAGGACAGTGATTAAATCAAGTAATAAAAACTTGACCAGCGGACGAATACAAAGATGGGGTACATACAGCCCACCGCCTTGCAAAGAATGCCGAGCCCGGGCGAAATCGTCATTTTTCACAAAACTCAAAATCAAAACCAGCCATAGAATCGTTTTGAAAATGGTACCATTGTGTTTACCACAGCAATCTACCTTTCTTTCTGTAAAGTCTTTCTTTGCTAATTTTAAATATTAACGCCTATACAGCCATATTTACTGAGATACAGCCACCTCAAATAGCAAACCTATCATCGTGTTTTCTCAACAAATTACTAAGGAAAATCAGTTTTAAAAAATGTAATAATAATCAAAATGAGCTAAATAATAAATGGATAATCAAAATAACATTATATCAATATTCCTCATGTATTTAGAGACTACTATGCATGGTGCGTATATGGGCATATGTATGCTACTTATAAAGGCATTTGTATGGTACCTATATTATGAATGGTACTTGTATGGGCATTTATGGTACTTATAAGGGCATATGTATGGTAGTTATAAGGGTATATGTATGATACTTATAAGAACATATGTATTGTTCTTATAAGGGCATAAGTATGGTACCTTTTTGGGCATATGTATGTTACTTATAAGAGCTTTTGTATGGTACCTCAATGGGCATATGTATTGTTCTTATATGGGCATATGTATGACACTTATATGGGATTGAGTATGGTACCTTTATGGGTATGTGTTTGATTCCTATGTACTTACGTACCTCAATGGTACTTACATACCTTTAACTTACACAGACAGTCATCCGTATTTTATAGATATAGAAGATAGACAGTGATTAAATCAAGTAATAAAAACTTGACCAGCGGAAGAATACAAAGATGGGGTACATACAGCCCACCGCCTGCAAAGAATCCGAGCCCGGGCGAAATCGTCATTTTTCACAAAACTCAAAATCAAAACCAGCCATAGAATCGTTTTGAAAATGGTACCATTGTGTTTACCACAGCAATCTACCTTTCTTTCTGTAAAGTCTTTCTTGCTAATTTTAAATATTAACGCCTATACAGCCATATTTACTGAGATCCAGCCACCTCAAATATCAAACCTTTCATCGTGTTTTCTCAACAAATTTCTAAGGAAAATGAGTTTTAAAAAATGTAATAATAATCAAAATGAGCTAAATAATAAATGGATAATCAAAATAACATTATATCAATATTCCTCATGTATTTAGAGACTACTATGCATGGTGCGTATATG